>NC_060211.1:156517500-156817500 GCF_021130785.1 Homalodisca vitripennis
CATAAAACTATTATATAGAAAAGTAAATGGAGTGTTGATATCTATAGAGCGGTCTGGATACGTGGTTTGTAATGTTTATAGTAAGGTTGTTCAGCATTGGCTTTAAGGAAAATAGAGTAGGAAACCAAAAGTTCAATTAAATCTATCATGATTATGTTTATAGCGGTTTTTGCTTTTAAATATATCGAATTGTATTAATATTTAATGACACCTTATATATATATATATATATATATATATATATATATATATATATATATATATATATATATATATATATATATATATATATATATATAAAGTATATATATTACATGTAATGGAATCACCTATCTCAGATGTTCTTGCTTTTCTAACCATACTTCCTTATTTGATATATTCAATACACGAACAAAATATGCTTTTTTCTAAAATATTGACGAAGAAAATTCGTCCAAATATCCTTATTCAAAATAAAGTCACCTAATGCTAGTTCATTGGTATACTATAAAAGTTACCACTTATAACACAACTATCCAATTCTATAATCGTAATACAATGCACACAAGACAATTAATGATTGATATACAGGAATAAACAGTGGTTACAAGGGATGTCCTTTAATTGTTACTCTTAATATTTTGCATATGGAATAGTTAAACTATATAAAAATATCAACAATAAATTAACTTAAAAGATGTATCTAACTGCAAAACTATACGGTGAGGAGAAATGTACTGAATATTCCCAAGGGAAGCAAAACACAAATAATCCTGGCAGAATACGAAAGTTATCGCTTTGCACATTGTCGATGAAGGCGCTGGACCTTGAATTCACACCTCAATGAATGATTACAATATTTTACGCAAAAAGTCCACATATAAGTACCAAAGCTTGTCACTCCAACACACAGTTTCATTGTGCTACACCTTAAATGTTGAAATAACCTGTGGTGCAAATGGTTGGCAAACCTTATAAACATATATTTGATACAATACACAAAGTAAAATTTGGTTGCTAGTGCCGAGGATGTGTATTTAAGCACAACACAATTACATTTTAAATAGCAACTGAATATAATATTTCAAATCGAAAATTTTACATTATTTCCAAAATTTGCTTCCAAACAAATATTTAAGGCATTTTGGCAGTTCTCAAAACTAACGGGAAATGTCACTTTTCAAACATAAATATACTTGGAAGAGCTAGGGCATTCTTAGACAGTTTTAGTTCAGTCATGTGAATAGTGGGCACTACCACGATCGGGCCCTTTCTCAAAGCACAAAAAATATATAAATAGAATACCAGTCCATATCCGCTTACTACATAAACTATTGTATAAGTTTCGTACAATTGTATGTATTCTACTTACTAAGAAGGTCAAGTGGAATTACTTAAGAGACACGATTGCTACTGACAAAGAGACGCGATATATGAACCTCAACTATTCTTCATGAACCACTTACTTCACACAAACAGGGATAGCAAGTGAATTAGCTTACTGAGCTTAAGTGAAGATACAGAATATCGCAGCTAACTTAAGAGTTAGTGATAAAACTGTCACTATTATATGCTTAAGAGCATGTAAAAGTTTTTTAAGAAGTATTTTAAAAATTTGGGTGATATTCGGGGTTCACATGAGCGTAATAATTACATATTTAATTTTATTGAAATCCTCAGAGTTACCTTTGATTTGATAGTTAAAGTTCACTAGAAAGCGTGAAAATATCTGAACCAAAATAATAAAATTATCAAATAAAAGAAACTTTTACCTGAAGAAAAGAAATTCCTTTCTTTCTTATGGGTGGGGGAGCGTCGTCCTTGTAATTTTTTAATATAATATATAGTGAGTAAAACTTGTATAGTTTTTAGATGTAAAGGTTTAACTTATGTCTCAACATACTTGTATTTATACATCTCTAAGACTAATTGTATTCCTTAATTCGAAATCCAAGGAATCATTTATAGTTTTTTAATTTTATTCAACCAGAAGTTACAAAAAATGAATTTCTGTTAATTGGTATAAACTACAAATATTTCGATTGATAAATATTTCGTGACATAGTCGGATGACGAATTAGGTTGTAAACGCTTCAAAAGTGTTTTCCGTTATTTATGTGATTTTCATTTTATTTAAACATTTTAAGTTTCATTTAGCCTACTTTTAAGTATATACTTGTATATTGATTGCAAATTGGTGTTATTTTTAGAATATGTTTTTATTATAGGACCAAGAAGGAAGAAAAAAGTGTAAAGATTCATTAATATAAATTGATACCAAGAAAGGTAGAGGTATACAATGTGATGAAAGTGTAAAGTGACAGTCTATAAATAAAAGCTATTACACTTCTGTCACCTCCCACAAAACTCTTGACACCAATTGTATTTCTGGACACAATTTGCCACTCCTCTTCTTTATGTGTTTGTCTCGGATCCATGGATAGTCTTTATGTCATCATAAACGCCTAAACTGATTGATTTGAAATGTTTATGTACTCAGTTTAGTTTTACTATAAATTTGTGTCCGAGAGCTAATTTTAATTACAAAACTTTTTTATTAAAATATTTAGGGATATTTTTCCTAAGAAATAAAGTGATCGTAATTCCCTCTAGTTTTGCTGGAGTTCAAAACAGGAAGGTTTCAAAAGGTTTAAGAACATAAACTTTCTCATATCATATTTTGTATATTGATTTTATATTTTTTTCTCACATTATTTTTTTATAATACACTTAAAATCAACCATCACACATTTAAACAATTTTAATTGGCGTCAAATAACGATATACAGACCATTATAGATTTTTAATATGTTTATCTAATAGTGTTACTATTATTTATGGTGGTTGGTTTTAAGGTTATTAGAAAAAATATAATATGAAAATCTTGTTTCATATTACCAAAATCAGCTCACCTGGTTATCGATTGTTTGTTAGGAATAAATACTGTAATGAATAAGAAAAACTTAGTTGTATGCTTATGTAGAGGTAATTGCACAAGGCTCCTACACTATTAGGTCTACTTATGTTTTTATATTAACATATGTACTCCTATTAAAATATCCTACTGCACGAAGATGTATGATTAGTTTGATTAAAATAAATACTAAACCATTAGTTTATTTTTAAAGTCTTTAAAATAATAACCCTTTTATTTCTATAAGATGTTATTATTTCCCTCCATTACCTTATTAATGTCTTACTAAAAAGTTTACCCAAATGGAAAATTTGAGGTTTTAGTTAAAAATTACTTTCAATCATGATTAGAGAAATTAAGTACACGTCGCTTGATCGATAGCGTACTTATAAATACCAGTGTCAAAAATATTACGTAACATTTAATACATAGATAGTACATGTGAATTCGTGTTTAGTGGTATAATTTAAACATGGTTATAAACTCAAGCTTTCAGCTGAAATGTAAAATGGATTCAAGTAAAATAATTAAAATTTACCTCAATAGCATAGCTGAAAGGGATATTTATAGTGGCTGAGTAGTAACATGGAGGGATGAGAGTGATGGGTTAACCCTGCATAACGGATTATCCTTTCCGTGACCGCAGCCCTCGGAAAGAGACAAGGCTAGTAGAGTGTCTCTATTTCAAACTAAATTAATACTCTTTCTTTCCTTCTTTTAAGAATACACACGATAAGAGAAAAGTAGGATTTGGACATCTAACCCTTATAATATGCACTGTGCAAAGTTCGGAGGGTGAAGTTTCAACTGGTTGTGGTTCCATTGTTCATAGCAACAGTCGTTAAATTAAACAATATGGGTCTCCAAATGCATCCTAGTCGATCCAACACGAAGTACTAAAAATAATATCATTTATTAGATTTAAAAACCTGCGCAATATAATGTTTTGTTTCTCAAATCTACCTAATATCTAATATGCAAAAATACGTTACCTAATACTATTTAACCTGAAAGCGTTTACACTATTTAAGGCACAGTTTAGTTTATCAATATGAAATTTAAATTACAATACTTAATCCGTTTGGTTTAAAGTAATAATTACTTTTAAATAAATAGATTGAACTTATAATCCAACAGAGGAACAAAGAAAAGAGACGTTATATTAAAAATGCTTTCGTTTTTAACTGTTTGTTAAATGCATAATATTTTATTAGACCTATCTTAAGTAAAACTGTTTTCAATATAGTCATAACAAATTATGAAACTTTATTTTCTAGATGGCATATCATTTGTTCGATTATTTTAATCAATTATATTTAGTTTAAGAGAAAATAATTGTATACAATTAGCACAGTATCATATTTATTATAAACTATTGTAATATCATTTTTATAAACAACGTTTATCATTATTTTCAATGTACGAAGGACGCATAGACGTAATAAACTACTACCGATTGATTGGTAGATATTTATATGTGAGATATATCTTAAAATAATATCTAACAAAATTCACAGATAAGCGTATATATCTCCTCATATAATACTAGAGTTCGTTGACAACACGTTGATATATTGATTTATTTGTCTTACCTGTTAATTTTTCATTTATTATTCAGAGAACAGTTTTGTTGTTTATTTGTCAATGAATAATTTGAGGTACTCAACTAATGGAAAAACAATTCGAAAGAGATATTCTATTTTAGATCAACGCAGTCGTTCTTTCTTTGCGTGTTTTGGTGAATTGTTTCAACTCGTGTCAATTCGATCTATATTGAAAAGTATTGATCAGATGGTTATAAAATTGCTGGTTTCCTTGATAAATTTGCTTGGGATCGTACCCTTGCGTTTTGATAAAACTAACTGTAACAGAATCAAAGTTTCTTTTAGCAAAGTACACATATTATTGAAGATCATTCAGCTAGTATTTTTGGTTGTGTTGTATTTCAGTTTGTATTATGAGATCATCTCTAAAGGTTTTTTATGGCTTTTTATGGTGCATTCCATAAAAGCTGCTACATTGAGTTTTACTTTATTAATATTTTCTGTGAGGACCTACACAGTTATCTTCTGCTTAGAAAAAGCACTATCTGAATCAGCAAATATTACAAAAAAACCTGAATTCAGATTTACATATTTTTTGATGTTTTTTGATATTGCCTACAACATTATAAAAACTTTTACAATTACTTTTGTCCATTTCAAAAACAGTAATTTCCATCTGGCAATCACTGCACTGTTATTCTTTGTGCTTGATTTCACTTTAATGTTGTTAAACTGGTGCATCGTTACTGTCCTTTCAGTGGTCGAAGAATCATACGCTGACCTCAACAAGCAGATACTAGACAGTGCCTTGGATAGAAGCAACTCCAGGACCTTATCTTTAGATGAAGTTAACAAATGGATGGAGATACATTCCAGTGCTGGAGAACTGCTGAACGCTTCCAGCTCCACGTTTGGTCCTCACATCCTACTCTTCGTATGGAATACATTTGCTGAGATTTTGCTACGAGTTTACTTCATATTCATTATAAAGGATACAGAAGCCTTGCTGATAAATGGCATCACCATAATGAAGCTTCTGGTAGATGCAGTAATCGTCCTCGGAAGGTGCGATGCAGTTGTTGTCGCCAAAAGAAGGACACTTGGCCTGTTGTACAAACTAACGAGAAGAAAATCTCGCATATTTCACCATGCAATATTCATGAGAATTAAACTATTTGAAAGATACATCGTTGTTAGACATCGAAATATCTATGCTTTTGGTATTATTATACTAGACAACACACTATTCTATCACATCATTCTTCAAGTTTTAAACTATCTTAATGTGCTTTTACAGGTTAATGCATTTAAATAGTTACTTATTATATAGCATAATATTGTGTATATCTTTTAAAATATTTCCTTTAAACTTTTAATTTACAATACTCAACGAATTATTCGTCTTGATCTGTAGACAGGGTGTCACAATATTCTGTGCCTGATAGTACTCATCATTCAAACAAATTTATCCTGTAAATATAGTTCTAGATATCTGTAGTTTAGTCGCCATTTTGTATTTGTTAATACAAAATTAATATCTCTACAACTATTAAAGCTACAGATACTAAACTTTGTACATATGCTGTGATAAATAAGCTGTGAAAAAATAAAATTAATGTGTCATTGGATTTAATATTAACAAAATGAAAATTAAAGTCAAGTAACAAAAACACTCTTATTATTGTTTTTTTAAATAAATGATACTGTTATATAATTTTATTACATTAAAACAGTTCTTTTTTTCAACAAAATACGTCATCACACTTGCGAGCACGACCACTTTAAAGATTTGCTTGCACAAGTCGACAGAAATTAAAAACTTTTTAGTTGAAAGGCATCAGCTGTTTTTGTGTGATATTTTCATTTTGTTTGTCAATATGTATTTGCAAAGTTTTATAATTGTAGATTTACTAGTACCAGAGATAATAATTATACTAAAAAAAATCCAAATGGTGGCTAGCGGCTGAACGAAATATTTCTCGACCTATGTTTACTGGTCATTTTTGTTTGAAATAAATGACATCACCCCGGCACTTAATCGGTACTAGCTTATGTGATCAAACCGTAAACAAATCTCAATGCCCTGTCCTTTAAAAGAGTGAGAACCATCACGTTTTCCCGTGTTAAACAGAAAGCAATGGTTAGAAGGGCATTGTTTATCAAAGGGAAAATTTTTGACCTTATAATTTCTAATTTAGAAGAGCACTTTTCCGATTGGCCATTCAAAGATTAGTTATTTACTAGCAAAACAGAACATTTATCGGAGTTTAGCCAACGACTATGATCATCTGACCACCCCTTTACTCTCTCCAAGACATTGTTAATTTTACGTGCAGCTTCAGCCGACTCAACGGTTCGATAAGACAACAGCTGTGAATTATCAGCGTAAGAGGTTAGCGAGCAGTATATCAACCGATCCTTCAAATCTGCGGTATACATGAGGAAGAGAATGGGTCCCAGGCAACTAACTTGAGGAACACCAACAGATCTAGGAATTACCGGTGACAATTTCCCGCCAACCTTTGTGCTCTGCGTTCGCCCAGATAAATACGATGAGAACCATATAACCGAAGTTCCATCAAACCGATAAAAATCTAGCTTTGCCAGCATTAACTCAAAGTTTACCGAGTCAAAGGCCTATGAGAAGTTTAATGCAGTCATAAAATTCTCCAAACTACCATCCTTAGCTGAAAGCATGTCATCCACCTGTTTGAGGAGTGCCGAGCATGTACTAAAATCCCGCCGAAATCCTGATTGAGACTCCGGTAACAGCCCCTCAAATTCCAAAAATAAAAACAACTGCTCTGAAGAAACTTTTACCAATTTTTTGGACAGAACTGGAAGAATTGATATTGGCCGGAACTGGGATATAGAAGTAGGATTATGGATTTTTGGAAGAGGAATCATCACACTCCCCTTCCAGCTGGTTTGAAAAGTGACGGTTCTTAAAGAGACGTTTATAAGGTGAGTCGTTGCACCAATGCAGTGAGGACTCAAACCCCGAACCATTTTTATGGATATTCCATCCACACTAAATGCAATGCTAGTTATCATGTTCATTAATTCCTTAACTTTATTCTGTGAAACGAGAGAAAACGCAAAGGAAGTACTTACTTCGGTTCATTTATTACTTCTAAAAAAAACTCAGATATGACGAGTACAATTAGACACAGAAGTTTGTGATACCCTTTTTCGAAAACTTTGTTTTAAATACATGTTGTGTTTTAATCTGTGGTCGATGGAAAAAAATGAAGCATAAAATACATTGTTTACCATGATGAAGAATGTGATATTTTCTTGCTTCTGCTTCATTGCTTCTGCGTTATGCCTCTGCCAACATGCAATAGCAAGTTTTCAGTAATCTATGAGTACTCACTCAGTAGGTTAAAAAAAGGATCTCTCACTTTTGGAATCCCGGAAGAGTGAGTACTCTTGGTGAATCAATGTTTATTGAAATTATACAAACAAGTATGTCAAGATTAACTGGTTTAAAGTAAATGGCCCTATTTGCCCTATTTTACAAGCTTCGTGGTTAGATGAGATATAATCAACATTTTCATAAACGATATACGATGTTTCCATAAAGGAGTATACTAGGATGTACCTTCTGAATCAATGGTTCGGATATTTGATAACAAAAATAATTTATTTCTGAAAAACAATGCTAGATGTCCTTGGTTTTACCTACTACTTTTCGTCAAAATTGGAAAAGATATGTACATTAATAAGTAGTTGAGAAAGAAATGGAGATTAATTAGAATATTCTCCCATTGCTTAACGGATTGTTTATTGGAAATTTGAAATCGACAAGACGAAATCTTCCTGAAATACTAGGTTTTCTCCGGTTTCAGTCCACTTTCTATTCACGTAGAAATCTAATTAATCTGTATTTTCCTCAGGTCTTTTTATAGGAGTTATACCTTTAATGCAGTGTAATTTTATTGAAAAGGTTCCTAAGATATTCTTATTACCAGATTTTAATAAAATAATACCGTTCATACATGACAAATTTAGAAAACAATATATATAGTATATATATTTTTGGTGAATAATAATAAACCTTCCGAATCTCATTATTATTTTTTACAGCTGTACAGTATTCAGCCTAGCAATGGTACTATAAAAATGACAGTGAAACTTAAATGAAGTTAAAAACCAAACATTATTTCAATAAAAATTAGTAATATTTTTATTTAAATTTAAAAATTACTTTATTACATAATACAACCTATTAAAGTTACACATCTTTATCTATAAAGATATCAGTAAAGCAGCATTTTAAAAGGTGGCAAGAATAATCACAATCGTTACGAAATTTCATAATAATAGTATAAAAATGTTTTTGTTAATTATGCAAAAAGAAATGATGCATTGTTGTAGTATATTTATAAAATACAATTAAACATTAGACTGAAAATCGAATACAGAAATCTGAAATCTACGTATAGTTTCGTGCAATAACCAATAATATGAGTATATTCCTAATATTGTTTTTTTTTTTTGAGATTTGAAATTGTACTTAAAACATTAAATTTGAAAGATTGTGGTTTTTGCCTCATTCCTAGAACAGGATTATTTGTTAACGATATATTTTTCCCCATCAGTCTGTAAAATAAAAAAAAACTCACTGATTGAAATTCTATTGCATTTTAACATTCGAGCAAAATCAGGATTGTGCAAAACAAGCAGTTTATGCAGTTTTGCAATCACTCCCCTTATTTTAGAAGGTTTTGTTTTTGATAAATCTCATAAAAATCAGGATTAACATTAGCTGCTATTAATTACCAAGAGTTCCTTGGTAGTTTATATGCTTGAGACTTTAATCGATAAAACTTAAGTTATAAACTCATCTCAAACATATGAGAGTATAAAGTATCATTTTGCAATTAATTCTTATCAACCTATACACCTATGTGTCCACACTTATTTATTGTCATTGAGACTTTTTAGAGCCACACGATATCGTTAGAAGACTCCAGCCACGGATTAGCTCTCCATGTGTTAATGAGAAGTTTTACTACTCTCCAGGGGATTGTGATTTTGTTAAATATTTTGAATCCACTGATTTTGTAGAAATTTGGTTCATTATTAGACAATAAGGATACGACTTGTGATCTCATCCACACATGCGTGACTGCTTAGTACGATCTAGATGTCTTGATTGGAGATTAATGTTACTCGAATTTTGGTCAAATGTATACTATAGCCTATACTTAGTGTAATATTTATATAATACACTTTTGTTTGGTTGTTTGAACATATAATTATTTATAATTGCGTGACTTACATGTTAATGTCTTCATTTTTAAATAGGACGATTGAATAAATTTAATTTCGTTGTTAGTAGAATTAATGTATGGTCGACTTAATCATTTATATAATACATACATTTACAATATGTTCCTTGAGGACACAAGCACGTGTATTTACACTATTACATGTTCGAATAACATTTAACTGAAAAGCAATAAATATAAGGATCAAAGATGAAACAATTTTAGTAAGATTTATTGAATTGGGTTTTTATACACTCGGTCCATAAATTACTCAATAAAACTTTAACATATTATTTGTCATGTCAAAAGACGTAAGAAATGTTACAAAAAGTATAGTGCTATCTTGCTTAGTTTACAGTCTTATCTATTTTTGTAGGGAAAATTACTTAATTGAAATTAATAAACGTATCATTTTAGACTTTATGTGTTTTATAAACACTCAAAAATAAATAAATGTAATACTTGAGCGAAAAGAATCAAGATATAAGGTTCGAACTGGGAAACAGACAGACGGTTAACTTTTTGACTATTTGACCCTAAAATCAGTACCGTTATTTCTTGAACCCAAAGGAATCCATTTACTAAATCTCCAATCTCTTGATTTTTTTTATTCAGCGCAATCACAAACGGACAGATTGACTATCAGAGCACAATATTTCAACCCCAAAATCAAAAGTGTTCTTCACTAAACATAAAAATCCATTTACTAGGTTTCAAGGAATTATAACTTTACTACCAAGAGTTATTGTCAAACGGACAGACTGAGAGATGGCCAGGTTAGCTTTTGACTCCAAATTAAAAAGTGTTCTCCATTAGACCGAAAAGAACCCATAAACCAGGTTTCAAGGATTTATAACCTTACTATCAACAGTTCCACACAAACGGGCATGCTGACAGTACATCATTAAAACATCATTACAGTAAAGCTTCTAGTAGATGCAGTGGTAGTCATCGGTATGTGCGAAGTTGTTGTTGACGTATGGGGTAAAAGACTAGCCCATTGTTATACAAACGGAAATCAGAAGTAAATATATCAATAACTGTGGTATTCTTCGTCTAGACAATGCACTATTCTACCTTGTATTACTTCAAGTTTTTAACTATTTCAACTTTCTTTTGCAAATTAAAGCATTTGAATAGTGCGTATTTTGTAATAAGTTGAATACGTCTCCTTAGATTCCTTGATTATAATTATGCATCTAACCGTCTCCACATTTCAAAATATTGTATAATACTTAGGTGACATGATATAAAATGATCGCTACATTACACTGAATAGGAAGACATTGGCCTTGAAGCAAAGGGAATACTTTCTATCACATGAAACTCAATAAATATTTGTTACTGGATAAAGCAGTTATGTTTATATTTGTTATTGTTCACTGCCCTCCTCCCAAATGTTTGCAGTTGTTACATCTTTAATGACTGGTTTTAAATTCATTGGCCAAGACATTTTGATTTCTTAAAGTTTTGAGTTGCATAGTAAGTATTATTTTACAATTTTCAAACCACTAACTTAATAAAAAAACAACTAATTTCAAGGAAGCTGATTGCAGATATAAATAAAGACATAACAATAATTATTTGTAAAATTCTAGTTTAATCTTTATTCTGTTAACAAATAAAGTTCACACAATTACATATCAGAATATACATAAACTACATGCTATTGTTTAAATTTTGGGAATTTAGTGCAGGTATTTGATTACCATTTATATCCTACTTAGATCTCCTGTCTAAAAGAACACATAATTTCAAATAAAGCTACTTTCACCAAAAATGCTCTTTGTGAAAACTCTATTACGTACTGTATGTAATATGTAATTGATAAAGTTGTGTTATATATTATAGAAAATTAAAATCTTCTATAAAGAAATTTATTACATTAAATGATGGAAAAAATATGCACAATTCATATTTTCCTCAAGCAGACTAAAGGCCATGCCGTAGCATAGACGTTTAGATATTTTTAGTCATATATTCATTACTTACTATAGGCTCTAAGAGAAAATGCTTACACGCCCTAATTATAATCATGTTAAGGGTTCTTAGAAGTGATGAAACTTGTTGAAAATTGCTTCTTCAAGTACTGAGAGCTCGTGAAAACACTCAAAACAAATTTATCTCTTGTAATTTCCAACAGTTCCTCATTTAACTTTTATCGTATCTCAGTATAACATAAGCTATAAACTGATTACACTAAAAATTACTTGGTTCCATTTGCTTTAGTTTATTCAGGCCTACCACAATGTTAACTGATTTGGTAATGCGATAGTGTTGAAAAATTTATTTATCCATGCATACAAAGAGTTAAACATGTCACCGCTTACTGTCCAAAAACTTGACAAATTTGTGTTAAGCACAAGTATGCGGCATTTTCATTACATCTACTAACTCAATTCTAGGTTTGACTACTTAATTGTGTCTTACAAATTGGTTTATAATCCTTGTAATGGGGAAGTACAATTTATTAATAAACTGAATTATGTGTATTATTTCACTTTAAAAATTTATATTTCTCAACTATGAATATGTTTATTAACTTTAAATAGCGATGTGGAAAAAGAATGAATTACTCACCTCAATAGTAACCACTTACTTGATAAAGTCAATGTTTCGTGAATACATTCGTTGGTTTGAGTCTCAGCATTAAGTTGGTGCTAAACGAGAATTGAACTAATGATAGTCCCAGTTGTGGAAAATAACCTCACTACATCTTACATGTTTGTCTAGAAGAGGAGTTATTATTATGTCAATGGGTTTTATTACGATATAAACAAACCACCAAATTACGCGTAATCTTTTATTTCGATGACTTAATATTGTAGTGTAATTTGTTTCACAGAATGAACAGTAACTATAAAAATATTACATTTAAAAACAACTATAATATTGAATTGACTACACTGTTATTAAAATAGCCTCAATTGTATGACAGAATTATCAAAATATATGTCTTCTCCAGCAAAAAAAAACGAGCCAATTTATCGATCTATCAGCCAGAATGTAAATGCACCATTATTGCACATATTGAACCACAAGAAAGTTGCGTTTTAATATACTCTAATGCGATAAACTAGAAGAAACTAACATTCGGAATTGAAAAAAGATATGCAAGTACAACTACATAGCTAAAACCGAGGTGTCATGGCACTAAAGGTCCAATACAATTTTCTGCGATTCGATTTTTTAAACTGAAAAATCTACGAATATTGCATTACATCATAATATGTGTCTATATTGTACGTTTACACAGAGTTTATTTTAACAGAAGGACTTACAATCGTGTAATATAATTTTGACAAGACATTGAATTAGAAGAAATACAAGTTTTTAACAAAAATACTTTTGTATATAATAAAAAATTCAGATATTTGATCTGGAAATCCAAACACGTTTTTTTTCCAAAGCAATTTCCACCTTACTCCCACGCCCGCCAATATGGGAGCCTATATGAAGAGTTTTGTTGTTGTTGTCCAATAAAATTTTCTGCGATTCGATTTTTTTAACTGAAAAATCTACGAATATTGCATTACATCATAATATGTGTCTATATTGTACGTTTACACAGAGTTTATTTTAACAGAAGGACTTACAATCGTGTAATATAAATTTTGACAAGACATTGAATTAGAAGAAATACAAGTTTTTAACAAAAATACTTTTGTATATAATAAAGAATTCAGATATTTGATCTGGAAATCCAAACACGTTTTTCTCCAAAGCAATTTCCACCTTACTCCCACGCCCGCCAATATGGGAGCCTGTATGAAGAGTTTTGTTGTTGTTGTTTGTTTATCATTAAAGTTCCATCGTACAGTACATTTTTAGGAACATCATGGTTAATTGAGGTATATACTGTGTGTTTATCTACACCCGTGCACGATACTGTGTTATATCGGCTTAAAAAGTTTTACTTTTAAAACAATTATATTCTTGTAAAAGTTATAAATATTTGCTGTAATCACTAATGACTTACTTTTAATAAAAGCCAATATAAAAAAAGGATTGGAAACCTTGAGACACCTGAATAACAATACCTCTGTAGTTATATAAAACTATTACAAAGTTAACTAAACCTCATTACAGCCCAAAGGGCAATTATATAGGATTCCAGAATAGATAACCAAAAATAATATAAATTAAAATTTTTTCTACGTTCTTCTTCCACCAAGTAAATTTAATAAGAGGCGAGGGAATCATAATTCCTTGACAAGAACTCGGCCAAGGATTTAGTCGTTTTTAGGACATTGAGAAGTTTAAAGACAAAAAATAGTTCCTTCAGGATTTCATCCCTATTTTATCGCCTATATACGTTTTAATTTTATGAAGCTCATTTTTTCTATTTAAGTCATGGCATATACGTGTGCCAAATTTTATATTATTGGAAACCTGAAAGGTGGCAAATTACTGATGAGTGAGTGACTGAGTTAGGGCTTTGTCTTTTATTACTGTAGATATTATATTAGAATTGATTATTATAAATTAAATTGTATTCTTCTGCGTGCCTTCGCAATACGTAATAGAATTTATTTTGGATATAGTTTTTGATATTGTAGCGGAATTGTGTTGAAAATTTTTAAGATGAAAATGGTTCACAGTTATGAAAAACAAAATACAATAGTCTAAGAATCTCTTAAATGTGAAATTCTGAATTTAAATAAATAGATTCTCCAAAAAAAGTTGATTGTGTAATCCAACAGGATATTCATTATAGCTCTACTTACAAGGGGCTCGGCAAGGTCTGGTCTGCTCAGGAATGTCAATATTATATAGTTGAAGAGGAATGTTTAATAAAAAGACAAAGCGACTATAATCGAAATCAGCAAACTATCAGACAAGGACTCCATCCATTTAAAAGAAACCATTGGAGAACAAAGAAGACATACGATATGTAAAAAAAAAAAATAATAATTAAATAAATTTAAATAAGTTTTTGATAAAAAATCAACAGCACATATAGGATAAGATAAGATTATATTATTTAAATAATAAAATAAGAATTCATATAAGTAAAATATAGCCCATAAGTACACGAGAAATTTTTTCTTTTAGAAAAGTATAAACTATTGTCATTTTATTAAAATATTAGCCAATAAACACCAACCGGAGTGAAATGAGATAAATGATACTTAGAAATAATGTAGGTACCTACTTATTTGATATTTGATAAAGATTACTCATACTTATTGGTTAAGCGTTTGCGAAATCTTCAAGTTTCATATTAGTCGCTGAGGGTTAGGGCTGATTGGTAGTGAAGCTAATGCTCCTTGTTCCATGTTTGGTAGATAATGACTGAAATAGTAATTATATTAATTGGATTCTAGTGAAGGAATGAAGCTGTTACTGACAAGGAATGGTTAGACTGATTGATAGTGAGACTAATGTTCCTTGAATGATATATTGGTTGATGGTTTGCAAAAGAGTAAAAGATTAGTCTGATTCCAGTGAAGGAATTAGCTTTTACTGACAAGGAAAGGTTAGACTGATTGATAGTGAGACTAATGTTCCTTGAATGATATATTGGTTGATGGTTTGTAAAAGAGTAGAAGATTAGTCTGATTCCAGTGAAGGAATTAGCTGTTACTGACAAGGAAAGGTTAGACTGATTGATAGTGAGACTAATGTTCCTTGAATGATATATTGGTTGATGGTTTGTAAAAGAGTAGAAGATTAGTCTGATTCCAGTGAAGGAATTAGCTGTTACTGACAAGGAAAGGTTAGACTGATTGATAGTGAGACTGATGTTCCTTGAATGATATATTGGTTGAATGTTTGTAAAAGAGTAAAAGATTAGTCTGATTCCAGTGAAGGAATTAGCTGTTACTGACAAGGAAAGGTTAGACCGATTGATAGTGAGACTAATGTTCCTTGAATGATATATTGGTTGCTGGTTTGTAAAAGAGTAGAAGATTAGTCTGATTCCACTAAAGGAATGAAACTGTCACTGTCAAGAGTAGGTTAGGCTGATAGATAGTCAGACTAATGTTCCCTGGAGTTTTTGCGATCGTTCCGTAACTGTTAGCCAATTCTATTTATTTTGTATACAATTGGTTATGTTTAACAAATTTATATTTATTTACAATATAGCTGGTTACATTTATATTTTAATACATGTGTCTTTCTCTTATTTAATATAATAAAACTTATCAAAAGGAGTGATCACAGGAATGTCATAACAAACTTCTCTTTTATTCTCTCATTTATACAAAAAGGTGTGATAATTATTTTCTGTGGTGGAAAAATAGCTTTTTCTCCTATCACTCGAGCTAAACCAATACAGTTCTAACAATTTGTCTGCGATCACGATATCTTGAAACATATCTGATAAAATGAAATTTCATATTTACATAGACAGTAATAATGTAATGGTTTCTATGGTAATATACGGATGTTCTTCTTATCGTCATTGAAGCCTATTAACTCAATATTGTGGTACAATTTCTGTCCGGGATGTAAAAATATATTTACTTAATGGTTCATTGTATGAGTATTTTATTTTCTATCCGTCTGCCTGTCTTTCCGCATGACATCTCCATAAGAGAATGAGCTGTAGGCTTTAATTGTTGTATGCAAACTAAGCGAATCATGATACACAACAACCTGCTATGGTATTTTCTTACCTTAAAAGAATATCACGATAATAAAATGGTATAACATGGTTTAACATAAACAACTATACTATGTCTCACTGTTAAAATTAACTCTTAACATGAAAGAAAGTTATATATTTACAGTAAATGTGAAACCATTTATGACTTCATTTATAAAACCTAAACTTTAAAACCAAAGAATCGACAATTACTATCGTTGTTATCCAAAAATAACTATATTGTTTTTATAAAACAACAAATTCTTTTATCTTCTTTATACGTAAGGTCTCTTTTCAAGAAAATTCCTTCCTAATAATTTCATAATATTTTACATTAAAAAACACGACGGTCAAACCGAGCACACGATCAAAGCATTCCACTGCAGATTATCGCAAACAGGAAAGGTACGTTGCTCGTGTATGAAGGTTTCTCCTCTTGCAGCTTGCTTTTGTTTAAACATTATTTTTGTATAAAATTACTAGATTTCAGTTCCAAATATTATTGGAATTATCACATATTCATTTATGGATACTTAATTTCACGTTAGCCTTCTAATGAGATATGAAATTAGGGTGAATAATATTGTCTCTTTTAATAAGTGATGCAGTATCAAATTATTATTAAGTGAATGGAAAATAAATGATAAAAAAGTTTATATGAGAGGGAAATCTGACCTGTTTTGCCTATAACGGATTAAAGTAAAGATCGAAGCATACCTTAGATGATTGGTGGCTTCCAATGATATTGAATCCTCTTATATATATAATACGTCTACCATATTCTAAAAATAATACATGGCTAATGTAATAAGAAGCTTCCTATGTCCATGTTTTTAGTTTTAAGTTGTTCTTCAGAAAATAACTTGTTTGGTTTTCTCTTATAAATGTAATTTTAAATGAGGTCACAGTTTATAATATTCTATTGTGTTGGTACAAATGCAATACGAATATATTCTATAAATGTCACCAGAAGTGTATTTCCAAAAGAATTTACAAACACGGAAATTTCTTCTTGTGCCGTCAGTTAGGGATTTTCAAAGGAAGCATGTACCTGTCCTAAGAAATGTTAGTTATTACATAGGGTTTATTAATCCAAATACATTACTGAAGATTATTTCTTATAAATAACAATAATATTTGTTTATTGTTAAATTTACTGTATTTACCATTGTTATAATTTGTAAAAGCTATAACACAACTTTTCGATGATTGGAATCTATCCTCTTCCTCAGATAGGAGAGGTATTAATATATACAAAATTAAAGAACAGAAAGAAGAATAGAAGGGAGTGAAAAGGGTTCGGTTCCCTCACGTGACGAAGAGAATAGATTACCAGTCTCGAAACTTTGTGTTAACTTTGCGATTGTAACACATAACTATGCTTAATGTCCGAAATCTTATTATCCTTTCAAACCTTCAACTGTCAATGACATGAACAGAAACTGTATTGTTTATTCATATGAACAAATAAATATACCCTAAATATTTGCAAACAGTTTTCAAGACACCTACAGTAATATTTCTGTACGCAGAATGCCAAGAAAACAAAAGGCTTGTGTGTCAAGAGTCCTCTACCGGATCAGGCCGCAGAGATATGTAACATTATCGAATTGTGTTAGTACAATGAGATTCCTATTGTAAACAAACTGTATCAGCAGCGCTCTATTGTTCCTGTAATACCATGTCTGAGTCACTAAAAATAAAACCATTGTGAATTGTCTTTAAAGTGCTATCGTGATCTTGTATTGTTGCAATAATATATGAAGTTTTGTGAAGCAGTAGACGTATTCCTCAACTTCATTACAACACACAAATATGCAGAATAGGAAATAACAATTCAATAAATAATTTAAAATATAATAGTAATCTCCAATTCGATACTCTACTATATTCTAAATAAACCATTGAAATACTTTATATATGGGGATTATAGTTAATTATTAGAAAATATGTATTGCCCTATTATTTTAAGATTCCTCAGACTAAGGATCACCGTATTATACATTGAAAACCTATAAAGACCTAGGCTTTTCTGAGACTGCAAGTAAATTTAAAACCCACATTTAGTTTCATTTTATAGATATTCTGAGAAAATATGGAGAGAGAGTCCTACATAAAATGAGTTTTTACAAAACTCTGGCAAGCAAAAGATAAACTGTGTTAGGCTACTGAGTAATAGGATACAATTCATTCGGTTAAATCTGCTTCGGAATGTCTTCCCATATAAGACATTAAATTTTTGCCCATTTAATTTTGAATTTAATATCAGTGTTCACACTTTCAAAGTTGCGATGGTGTAGAGGAAGAATACTACAATACAAGAGTGTATTTATATAACGCTCAATTTATTCCTATGATAACCTGAGATAATGTAAACAGGCAAAAGAAAAGTACTTAGTTTTATAAACTTCCCTCTGAGTGATAGGTTGGTTAATACTAATCTCAATTCCACGAAGGAACAAGCGCCATCAGCGAACTCGTGGTAATCTTGAAAATGTGGTAATGAAAGTTCATACAATAATTCATGTAAATAGGTTCAATTCGTTCTCTGTGTAAAAGATACACTTTCCATCTTCTTGTCATGATTAATTAACATTGGAACGAGAGTAAAAAAATATAAACACAATCAGAAAAATGGGAAGGTAATAGAAAAATAAAAATTCTCTAAATTCCTGATATTGAAATAAAAAGAAGTGGGATTAGACCTAATATAATGCAAAAAGGTTTTGCAACCTAAATCAATATTTGCTTCTGACATAAATTTTTTTAAATGTTTGTCGAAGTTAGGACGCCAATATCGAGACCACAATTCTCCCCTCCCCCCTCCATCACACCATCGCCTTCATGTACCGTTTTAGTTTCATATGATGTGCCACTTTGCCACAGAAAGTGCCCATATCGAGCTTTCTCTTTCTTTGGCCTCCCTCAGTACATGCGTATTTCTTGCATAGTACTCTTCTGTTGTAGTACTCTTTTGGTTCTTTAGTGGTACGGTTAGTTCCAACTACACATGCTAAAATGTTTGCTTGAGTGTAATTCCTTACAAACTGCTCTGTTTCCACAAGATTTTGACAACTTCCACATATTGATAATTTTTTAAAGTTGTAATACACTTAATGTTATTGATCAAGGTTTTTAAGACCTGAAAAAGAAGATGAATTCCAATACTTCACATTTCGTGTTAAATTGGTATAACAATAAAGATGACGATAGTCTGAAAGACTGTTGTTAGTCTTGTAACTTATACCTCATCAATAATGAAAGTGAAGCAACTAATTAAAAAAAATTTCACTTGTAATTCACCTATTTCGTTATATATTACTTACTTCTAATACTTGCCTCCAATTCAAATAATACTATTCAACTCAATAATTAATTACATGATTATGAAAAATGGAAATAGCACAACTTCAATAATACGGAAGCGAGAAAACTGAAATTAAACTTAATGTTTCATAATCACAAGACTTGCATCTTTCTTAGTGCGCGTTAAACATTAAATCACAGGGTCTCGTAGTTTAAGTTCCCGGTTTAATTAAAGTGAGTCGCTCAAACTTAATAAAACTTAATTATCTGATTTCTAATTTCATAAGTTTTTTTTACTGCAAATATTAAGTTAATTGTCATTATTATAAAATTACTACCTTTTCAAGCTTTTTTATCATATTGCAGAGTTTGAAATAAGTTCTTATGTATTGTACTGAATGATAATTCTAAAGATGTTTCATTTTGTATAGTAAGAAGTTATAAAAACTCCATCCCTCTGGTGAAAGACATATACGCCTGTTACAGTCAATATAAAAAATGTATAATGCTTTATATATGTAGGTTAACAAGAATGAAGTGTAATTTAAGCTCCACTGAAAGTTTTGAGAGTCAAGTGACTCATTTAATTACTTTACTAATGAATTAAAACTTTCATTAATCTTAGTTACATTGTTTACCTGCCATTGATTTAAACTTCTAAATTCAAAGTAGGCTAAGTATTGTATCTAGCTAATTTTTGTTCCATTAATTTTGCATTTTTTACTTGATGTGGGTATATCAATACTTCTCCATAAAATATTGCACTAATACTATTTTGACATATGTGAAAGGTAGGTAAATTGAGCAACACTTATAAACATAAAATTCATTTCGAGTATTCTTTTTTATGTTCTCTTTTAACATAGTTGAAAGAAGAATAGACTCTATGTGTAACTCTCTTCTTCAAACATCATATTAAAGATTGAGTTCTTGCAGGTTAATGTGGTGTACATATCTGAATCTAATATAAATAGTCAGCTATCTAAAATATATTTGTTAAGATAGGAATGTTGATTATCGATCTGGCCGTTGGCGGTTATATGTATGTTACGTCATATGAGACCATACTGTTTGAATAAATCCTATTGGCTACTGAGGTCACGCCACTTCTCCCCGCCAACGTTCCTTACCGTTCCAGCAGCGAGTGTTCTCCCCAGTCCAGTTTTACCCACGGTCCGTGAAACCCGCGTCCTCCCGACCAAGATGTAGTACAATAGTTTTCCTGAATTGGTGTAATTTTATTACCCAGTTTCATTACCACCGGCCACGAACATCACAGTTAAGTTAGTACTTTGACACAATATCAGTCTCAAAAATGTAGATCCTAGGCAATTTTCCCTGTGTCAAATAATAACTTTAATTATATGAATTCTTATACTAAATTAGTTGAATAGCCCACATTTTAAAATAACGAAGAAAACACAATTCACAGTTAATTTTTGAGGCCGTCATACTAAAAATTATATAAACGGGTATGTATAAAGCCGTTCGGGTTATATAAAACCCTAACGTATATCAGATTTAGTGATAATACATAAACTATTGTAATATGAAAGTTTTACTCAAATGATCAAGAGTTGAGGAAACCTTTCACTGTAATTCATATTGTAAGGACTTATGTGCTGCTCCCGGAGTGACAAAATGTTCAGAACATGCAAGGTTACTGACCTTTTCCAGTGGCTTAGCTAACGTGTGGAGGGAGCATTAGGATTCCCTCCCAAAACCACCCCATAAAATTTTGAAAATAGTTAATAACCCCAAATTCCACAAGGGCACAGGTAAATGAGCTAAAAATATTAAAAACACAATAAAAATTATAGTTTTATAGTATTAATATAACTATAATAATACTGTAGTGCGAGTTTTTAATTTGTTGCTGGACTCACAAATTAATTGTTATATTGTAATTTTCTACAACTAATTATAGTTGGGCACAATTACTGGATACTATGATCAACTTATATTCCTATGATTAAATTGTTTTTGTATGAATAATTTTAAAGGAATAAATTTCATTATTTCAATAATGAATCATTTTGGTAGTTAATTAGTAGAAAGTAATCCTAAATAGTAAAAACATGTCAGTCGGGTCCTAACAAATTGAAAGCCTATGTAACCTTTCTTCTCCCTTGTCTTCAACTGGTGGACATAATGATTTCACTGTGTTAATTTTCAGATATTTTTCCATTACCACGCCCGTACTTATTTTCCTCATATACTCGTCATTCCCCATACAACTACTTTCACTCCCAAATAGCTATATAAAAATGTTAAGTATTTAAATCCCCTTCGAAAAGTAAATATGTTTTTCATGTAAATCGTTTCATGTTTCTTATCACACTGTTTCAATAATCAAGTCAACTAACGGCTGCTTTTCATATGGGATGAAAATAAATGTAACCTGCTTGTTACAAAAAGAGGTTTTATTTTCAAACTTAGCCTAATCGTTGTACCTATGGGAGTAAAATAATACAATGGAATATGATTGAGAACAAATTGTTTTCCGAGGCATGTATAACTTTTTCATTTAAAATCTAAAATTAAATTAAAACATTTTCATTTCAAATTAATGTTATATTTCATTATTAAAATATATAATTGTTTTATATATATGTCAAACGAATTTACTACATGAAATTGCTTTGAAACTGAAATAATAAACTGTCAGAAATGTCAATGACTTAATAAAGTTTCCACAAAACGAAAATAGGGATGGGTTGCCATGATAAGAATTCTTGAAAAGAGAGCAAAATTCAAGAACATCCTAAGAGCATGACTAAAACACCTCAATTACAACCACATCAGAGGTACATAGATTGAGACAATCTTTGATGAAACCCCTCTCCCCAAAAACAAAACAACTATTTTTTTTTACTTTTTATGTTGAGATCGTAATAAAAAGTGAGTCCAATAAATTGATAAACCAAATTTTTTATAAAAAGATAGTTGAACAATAATTATATTTAAGAATAAAATACTTGGAAAATGTTCTACAACATCCAATGAACTTAATGTCGAGGTCAACTTGTTATAATATGTATAATCAAGCTTAACTATGTTTTCAATAAAGAATAGAAAGCTGATCCTCGACTAAACACCATTATAATTTTTTCGTAGACCACTGGTCTTTGTGAGGATCTTATCAAACAGAACAAGAGGGAGAGTCAATATAATACAAGGTCGAGTGTACTGATAAAAGGCGCTTCGGTCACAGACAGGAATTTATCCTACGCTATCTCTAGCTCAGATCCAAAGTCCGACATCTTTGACCACTCGAAAATCGGCTCTGTGCTGTTTATACATCAACGCTAACTTGGTAATTGTTCAGGAAGCATAATTAAAAACAGATCGTCAGGGTAAGCAGTAGAAAGGGTTTCATAACCTTAACAATCTTGACCCGATAAAAAACATAATTTTATTGTGCTTACAATTATAAGACAATACTAAGTGTATATAAGTCCATAGAACGAATATAGTCAAAATATTTCACTCATGAAAAGAAAAAAATAACTTTAATACAAAAAATCTTTACAGCCCTTTAATATTTTATTAGACCATTAGTTTTTTTACACGTGTCTTGTTGTATCATCTTTTACAAAAATATAAAACCTCTTCATCAGGATTAGACTGAAAGGCTGCTGGGTAAAACCGACAGGTTATTTGTAGTCTTGTCGTTTCTGTGTTATAACGCTGCAGAGTTAGATCTTTGTCATTCATTATCGTCAATGAATTTATTTCGATTTCTTCAGACGGACGTGGACTCCACATTGCGGGAGTAAAATCTGTGTCAGTGTTAGACTTAGGCTTTTCACTAAACGGAAGGTTAAATGGAGCTACACTCAACACATTGAATCAATCCCTTTGTACCAAATCTACGCCATGTACAAAAACTAAGATAGACAAATCCTTCATATAAAATCACCTAATTAGTATAGACTTTTTCGAAAGTTATCTTCATTGTATACATAACTCTAAACAAGTACAATGTTGAAACGTGTACTTGGTATTAAATTATAGAAACCCAAACTATTTAAAAGCTTTAAATTGCAAAAGAACATTGAAATAGTTAAAAACTTGGACTATTACGTGGTAGAATAGTGTGTTGTCTAGACGAAACATACCACAGACATAGACACTTTTACTTCTGATAATGATCTCTTTTTGAAACTGTTTAATTATTATGATTGTTGCGTGATTCAAAACGTGAGATTTTCTTCTATTCAGTTTGTATAATAACCCTAGTGTTTTCGCTCTTTCGACAACAACAGCTTCGCACATACCAATTATTGACACAGCATCTACTAGAAGCTTCAATACGATGATACTATTTATCAAGACCCTATGAATATTATTAGTAATGATTATATAGTAAGCACGGAATAAAAGTTCAAAAAATGTGTTCCAGACAAAGAACAAGATGTAAGGACCAAACGTGGAAGTCGAAGTATACAAAAGTTCTCCAGTACTCCAGTAATTCTTCACTAGTCTCTTCATATCACCTAGTGATACGGTCGTGGAGTTGTGCCTGTCCAAGGCAGCCTGTGATATCTGTTTGTTTATGTCAGCGTAGGATTCTTTAACAACGACGAAGATTGATATTATGCACCAGTTTAAAGACATCAAAGTGAAATCAAGCACAAAGAACATCCATGGAATGAATGCAATAGGGTCATTTATGTATTTAAAGTAAAGGAAAGTGATTGTAGAAGTTTTTATAATGTTGTACGTAATGTCAAAAATCATTAAAATATATGTGAATTTGAAGCCAGATTTTTTTATATTATTTTCTAATACATCTAAAGTTTTCTGTAAGCAGATGACAACTTTTTGGGTTTTTATTATGCAGAATATTAAAGTAACACTTAAGGTAACAACTTTTACAGCATACACTGTCACTAAAAACCGATTCATCAATTTGGCAGTCATCATGAAATACAGCCTATAATATAACATGACCAACAAGAAAAGTTGAATTGTCTTAGAAAATACGTATCCTTTGCTGCATCGAGTTATTAATTTTCTATTGTTGTTCTTCTCATAACCAAAAGGTAATATCCCAAACGTTTCTAAAATGAAAATTACGATTTTAATAGCCATCTTTAATCTAAGATTTCATACAATATTTACACTTTAAATCAAAAGAAATTCACTGGTGCAGTATAAAGGCTGCAATGACTATAATAAACTCTTTATCGAAAGTTTATATTCTCATTTGTTTACGAAGCCAAATAACTCATTCACAAATAAAACACGATAGTATTCTGAACAAAATCAAGTAGTAACTGACAAGGCAAACAAATCAATGCGTGACCGTATTTTGTGGCATTACAATCTATCACTTACAATATTTATATATGTTCTTCAAATGAAATTGTATACCTGCCAATCAAGCAATATTGACTTTCAATTCTACTGGGCATAATACATTAACACATTGAAATCCATCCTCCTATGAGTGTTTTTACGTCACACCTTCTATAGGAAAAACTACGATTCTCTAGCTGAGGGGTTACGAGTTTGATTCTGGGGAAGATCATCACATCTTTGCGAATAATTTTGGACCGTTTTCTCTAAAAAAAAACAAAAGATTATTTCGAGAGATTATAAACCAAAAATAACAGAAAAAATAGCCTTATAAAAATAATAATGTTTTATTTTATTAAGTATAATAATATATTAGTTAATTAGCTATCGTAAGTATATGTTAGATAATTATACTACGCAGAGATACTGATGTTCATTTACCCACAGTACCAGTATAAGATTGTGATCTCTGGAAGTAAGAGGCCCACTGGTAGATAACCCGTCCTCAAGCTCGTTACTGTCACTGGATATCCGACGCTGGATATTCATGTGCTCCCTACTCACCCATCCTCTGATAAGTCCCAGACCCCAGGAGTGTGTGAAATCTTGCAGTACCCGACTTTAGAGTGACTCCTGACATATCTCCCCCTCTAACAGTGTACAGCCTTTCTTACAATTGCCGGCTAAAAGGACCACAAAAACATCACGGCCTATGGCCGACACGGACGTTTAGAATATTCCGCCCTAAGGCAAATACCGGTTTATAACATCTGCCAAACTCTGGAAGCAATCATCCTGTGCCAGCTCCGTAACTTTAGAATATCTCAGTCCCTGGCTGGTTGTGGCCTTTGGCATGTTACGTATTCTGTCAGGTACTGTACCTGAAATATCCAGGTTCCCAGAAGACGCGTTTCCTGGTGTACTGAAGGTTGTGATTACTGAATTCTCCCGATGTAAGAAAACTCTGATGCTCGCTAGTGCTTAGAAATTGTGTCAGAACCTCGTCGTGTACTCCATCTGCACCTAATGAGACTGCCACTTCACATATTCATAGCTGTCTCTGATGTAGAAATGATATAAAGTATCGCTTTGATCTTTTTCGTTGTTGACGTTCTTTGTCACTGAGGGTCCTGGACGTAATGTAGATTCTGAACTATTAGAGCCCTTTCCTCCGTAAACTCATTCCCTCGAGGGCGATACTATTAATATGATCTCATTTAATACAATGCTTAGACGATTTTACTCTTTTCAAAATTAGGCTTTTGAGACTGAAAAGCGAGATTTTTATACAGGAAAGATTTCAGCAGGTAAAGGCCGCGTTCTCGTAACAAGAGCAGTAGATAACTTCTCACCCATCGACTCATTAGCGGCAAACTTTACCGTTACTGTCACCTGCTTCCTTCAATGTAACGTATTAAGGACACATTTCTAATTGCCTTATTCTTTTCTCTTTACGATTACTACTTAGTACGTTTTTCACATACCGGGTGTACATAAATTCCTGCACAGGTATAATATTTTCTGAACGATAACAGATAAATCTACATGATTTGGTACATCAACACTACACCTAAAAATATCTTTTTGAAAGAGCTATCAAGGAGTCAGAAGGAAATCTTAAATAGGAGCATAGGTCAATATGAGAGCTTTCTATTTGTTACTGTTATCAGGTTTTCCCCGTTATCAATACATTAGGACCAAATTTGTAACCATTGAGGATAACTAACGTCATAATTCACTTCTGTACAACTGACAATCCTAATGTAGTATTTAGCTGCAGTATTCGGTTGGTTGCAGTTTTACTTTACTGGGGTTATGGCTACTAATAAAATGTAACCAAGTAAAACCTTTGAACAGCCGCCATGTTATACTGGATCAATCTTTTTAGTGTGATTTGCGGTATTAAACTCTGCTAGATAAGCCCTTTAAAATGTTGTGCATATTGACCTATGCTTCTATTTAAGATTTCCTTCTGACTCCTTGCGGGACGTTCCCACGATATTACAGAAAACTGACAGTTCCTTCAAAAAGTAGATTTTTAGATGTAGTGTTAATGTACCAAATCTTGTTGATTTATCTGTTATCATTCAGAAAATATTGCACCTGTGCAGGACTTTATGTACGCCCTGTATACTTTACAAAGGTAAAACAGCAAAAGGAAAACAGACATCTTTTAATTGTATATGTAAAAACGTTTGAAAGCGCAATGCGTATACATAATATTATCAGCAATATCTATATCCAATCACAACAGGCAACATTTTAAATTTATGTTGATCAAACACTCTTAGAAATTCCTCAAAGCAGGAAATGCAATTTTCAGGAGGAAAGTCTGAGACAGCGTCAGATACCAGATGCTGCAAAAAAAAGAAAGTTAACATGACGAAATTTCAAAAAGCATTCTTTACACCGTTCATACGTCAGAAACAACTACACTAAAACATATATCGTAATCTAGGTGATGAGATATTTTCATTGTCTCACCAGGTGCACAAATGAGTCCTATACGATGTTTTAGACAAGTTCTCTAAGCACCGGAGATATCGGAGCAACCGTCTTTTGTACACGTAGATTTGCAATAATGGAAGAGTTGATTCAATGCGAATGTTGCATAAAGATAAAATATTTCATTCCAAAAGGCCTCTTTCAAAAGTTTCAATAATCAATATTAAATGTTAAACTGACGATGTAACTACATTTTGATGCAGAGCAATACTCAAGGACCGATTACATTTTTCACAATAACTATTGTAAATAATGTCCGGAATCCTATTATTTTTTCGAATGATCCATTGTACTACAAGATTTACATAAAGGGCCATATAGAAAATACAATAAAGGTCCTTCCCACACATATGGATTGTAAGTCGTTGTAAATCTTGATATTCCTGTTATTTAATAACATTATCATCTTATAATGTTAATAAATACATGGAACGATGACTGTTATTAATACAAGGAATAATTACCTACATCCTTATATGAGAGGAATAAAATGGTTATGCATTTCATAAAATGTAATGAACGAAGCTCGTCTTGATTTTCAGGTAATGAATATTTATAATAAATAATCAAAACTGTGCTCTTAGTATAAATAAGAAGTTGAGATTTACAAGAAATCGAGAGTTTGAAATATTGGTGTTGATAAATTTCGCTTCCTTCTATTCTATTCTCTCTATATTTTTATTATCTCCTATTTTATAGCCTGTCTTAAAAAAGTAAGGACCCAAATATAAATATTAAATTTTAGTTTACGGGATGAATCTGAATAACTAATGTACGTTTAAGGCCGTTAATTAAAACAATCGTTATTTGCAATGTTCCTTATATTAAATTGCTTGGTTATAATATGATGTTCACTGAAAAAATGCAAATAAATCATTGAAAGTCTCTTTCGTATTTAAAATTTTGGCAAAACCCTAGTACAGTACATTTCCTCTAGTAAAACTTATGAAGTATCTTTAAATCTTTTCTCAACTAATACTACTGAAATGAATGAAAATACAATTATATGCATCGGTTGTGTTAAACGTCCATCTACCATACCTTTGAATATGTAATATTATCAGATGATAACGTTTTCAAAATAATTTAAAATTATTCCCCTCCACACCTACATTTTAGAGAGCAGTGCGCAACTTTTGGTACTTTGGGATTATACCGACCACACCCAGACATGAATCGTTATTTGACATTTTGCTTCTACTGATTACTAGATTAGCGTAGAACAATATTTCGTCAATATAAAACAGGAATTTTCTTATCGCAAACCCCTCCCCATCCTCAGACAGAGGTCAAAGTCGAGCGGTCTAGTAGAGAACGTGATTGCTGAGTCTCGCCGCCCGTTCAGCTGGTGCGTCGCTTTGTTGTACTTCCGTGTTTTACCCCTACATTTCTCCAAACACAAACATTCAACAAAAACAAACATTACCAAACAAAAACTAAACTCTTTATTGAAAAAAAACACACAAAACTTGTTTTTAATGTTTTGTAATTACACTAGACCTCCCAAAATGCGAGTGCCTCGGTGCTGCCCCGCGCTGATGTCAACGAAAGAAAAACATCCCTCGAGATAGTACCTATCAGTAAAATATCAAATTCTAGAGGGACTGATCAGAAATACAAATTGAATTGTAATGGAAAGGCAACTATATACCGTCCAAAAAACTTAAATAATCATGTGATGCCGCGCGGCCTGCCGTAATCGGGATTCTCGAGAAAGATAAGATAACAGCGACAACAGTACCGATCACAATACCTGGAAATACTTGTTGATTGATGGGATGTTAGTTCTGTTACTCAACTGCATCGTTTTATAACGTTTTAAGTTCATTGAAAAAAGTTAAAGCGTTGGGGGCATATAACAGAATCTGACCTCATTAACAATTGATAATCGTTGTAAGTTTGTAATTTTGTAATTAAAGAGTTGTTTTTTCGTTCTATCATGTTTTTTTCTACAAATTTATATTTTTGTGTTCTTCACACTGGTGTGGTCGGTATAATCGCAAAGTACCCAACTTTTAAATGAGATAACATGGAGTAATATTAGTCTACCCGTATCTCAAATAAATCACCATTGACATCAACAGCAGATATTTGTGCCCAATCTATCCCAAGTGTATGTTGTTTGCATAAAGGAAAAATGCTACCTTATTTTGGTTGGGCACTACTAAGACATCTGTGATTTTCACTATTATTGTTATTCTATTAAAATATTTAATATTTCCTATCATGCCATTTTTAGTTTTTCAAATTGTTTAAGTATCCCTTCAATCACCCATTTCTGAGAAGTATAAAACCATTTTCTAAAAAAGGGATAGTTATTTAATGTATTAGATATGTACTTAAAGGGGTTCGGTGTGGTAAAACCTAAAAGAGGTGTGTTTTTTTTAGATTATATTTGAAAATTTTGTAACAATAATTAATTAATTGCGATGGAGGAAAATAATTATAGGAAAATAAATAACAAATCGAATAAACTCAAAATATTCTTGAATTTAGACACTGTTTCTTAATTTTCATAACAATTCTTACTATAATTATACTAATAATCTTAACTAATCATGCAACTTTTGCAAACGAAATCCATTTACGCAACTGAGTGCGACAAATATTTTGTAAAACTAATAATAAAGTGGAATAATTGAGCATCATAACTCATGAACTCTTCACCAATATAACACTAAACGTATTCAGGACGTTAAGAAGAGTGGATTTTTATTACACAAGGAACGTTAGGATGTTAGGTTGAGTGAATTGAAAGTGGCCACTCTTAGAAATCATGAAATTATATAAATGTTGTTTTATCCTTTTAAAATTATAACGTTTAAATATTTAAAATAAAGGAAAACCTAAAAAAATAGTTTAAATAAAATGCATTGACACAATTTACATCACTTCTAACCTAATCCTGCCAGTAACTGCTTCATACTTATTTTGGAATCCGACTAAACTTCTACTATTTCTTTTTATCAACGAATATACGGTTCAAGAAGAATTAGTCTTACTATCAATCAATCAAACCTACTCTTGTCAGAAACAGCTTTATTGCTTCACTAGAATCTTAGTAATGTTCTAATGTTTCACTTATCATCAACGAATATACAGTTCAAACAACATTAGTCTCACTATCAGTCAGTTAAACATACTCTTGTCAGTAACAGTTTCTTTTCTACACTGAAGTCCGACCGAGTTTCTACTCGTCCAGCCATAATCGACCAATGTATAGTTTTAAGAAACATTCACTATGCTTCAATACTAATAACACTATAAACATTAGTGGTTTTCGTGTCATACGTAACTCAAAAAATAATTTTAGTTACAATAAGTAACTGAAATAAAAACAGTTCTGGTTTAATAAAAACCAAATTGAATCTAACACATGTTATAATCACAATCAGTTTCACTTAGTACAATTAACGCTATTTTTGGATTCAGTTGTTATAGTTATTAACCCATCAGAATTTTCTAAAAAACAGCATACCGTCACTTTTGATTCTGGTAAATTAATAGTTTTACATTCTACAACTTAGGCGTTTAGTTCGATGGCGTTCTTAAACTCTGTATTATATGTACACGAAAGATTAAAATACACGGGAAATACAAAAAACTAGCGTATTAAAATATTAAGAAATTTTAATGAATTACCCAAAATTCTTGCTTCTGTTTGGTGGGCAGTACATTTAACAACAAAGTGACTAGGTCAGTTTCTTGTGGTAAATAAGGTATTTGTGTAAACTTTTCACCATGCTTGTTTCTATGTTTCCTGATATCTGTTTCCAGTTTTTATTTTGTTGCTGTTTAGTTATAAAGGTTTAAATTTTAGAACAGTGATGCTATTTATTGAATATTTTAAAGGGAATTTAAATAATTATATCGTGTAAATTTATTTCTTAGCTATAAATGGAAGGTATCAAACATAATCATGTAACCCTGCTACTTAAAAACCAGTTGAATTTTAGACTATTAACATTAACAACGATACTTTTCTCATTCCGCTCATAAATATATGTGTGCATCTCCTTTTCAGTCAACATGGTATTCCTAAGTTGATAGACGCAATTAAAACCACTCCCATCTTGCAGAGAGTATGGGAAATTACTCATCCAACCTAACCAATTATTTTTTAGTTATTTACATATTATTTATATCTCACATATATTATTCTCAACAACGTAGACTTTTACTATTTATAATAGAGGAAAGTCTTTTGCCATCTTGGCATATTTTGTCCTCTATTTACGCATTTTAACTAAAATAATGAGTTCAGTTGTATTAACAATTTTTTATTGTTACTTGGATTACAAATTTTAAAATATTGCATTTTAAGATATGCACGGTGATGAAAACTATGTCAGTAAAATAGTTGTCCTTAATTTTGGTTTTTGTTTCAAAATCATAGAAAACCCCTCCAATACTGCAAGTAATGAGATACTTTTAAATGAAAAACTAATTAAATTCTATATAGTAGTAAATGAATAATTATTATTAACAGTTTGTCACTCACAATTTCCTTTCAGTATTCTCATTCCCCAACATATTTAACGACTGGTTTTTGCTTTAGACGAATCTTATCTGGGTACTAAAAAATCCGATGTGCCTCTTAGATCTGGGAAACCCTATAGATTTACAGAAATGGAACATCACCAACCACAAAAGTAATGTGGTAGTGAATGTGGGTATGAATTTTTTGTATGAATGTATTTATACTAAATTCTTAAAGATACCTTTACTATATAATTTTGTTTTATTTTAAATGTACAGTAGTAGTTTTATTTGACTTAAGTTCTATATTATTATATTAGGGTTAATTGTAAGACAGGGCCTTATGGCCCTAAATTCGCCCTTTTGTATATTTAATACAAATAAAGTCATTTGAATTTGAAATTGAATTTGAAAAGAGGCATTGGGGTGGGAGTGTGGATCAATAGGTCTAGTCTGCTATGAAGGATTACCGATGGAGTGGGAGCAGCTTCCTCAATGTTCAAGGCTATTGTTAGCCTGGACACAAAGGAATGCTGTCCTCTGCCTGCATTGACTTGTGAGGCTGGTACAGAGCTGGTGATTGACAGATACAGCCCGCTATATCTCCTCATGGAATCTGGAAAGTAGGCGGTTCCTACCACCAGCCCTTCTAAATATGCAGTTACTACTGAAGCTAGCACAAAGGTCCTTTTAGGTCTAAGTGTAATGAGAAGAGTTCAAGTTCAATCAATACCATGGTTTTATATTCAATTTAACAGTATACATTATATTGAATTATATGAATATATTCCATTTAACTGTGTCACGATTGTATCTCAAAGTTAACTTAACCTACAGTAAATATTGAATGAAAGCCCTAATATTTAACCTTTTTCTCTGGATAGTAGTGTGAGATATAACATATGACTTTGATATGTAAGACAAGACCTTATATCGTAGTTATTGAACACGAACACTCGTAAGCAATAGTAGATGTTTGATAAGTGAAGGTCGTTAAAAACACACTGACAGTATAACTTGTCCGGAATAGAAAAAAGGAACACGAGAATGAGGTCCCTACATATTGTGTTAGTGTTATCAAACTCGATATTACTGCTTGGAAATCAGCCAAATACCCTGCTATGCCAAAGCTGAATTGTTGTTCGGCGGATATTGTATGTCGGGAGGAGATCTGACAATAAACTTGCTACAAAATTTGGAAGTCTAAACATTTCTACTGAAGGTGAAAATTTAAAGTGGCAGAAAATAAATATTTACCAGATTCAGGGCTCAAGATTCTCTATTCTCTATAATCAATTTACAAATGTTCTATACATCTTCTCTGTTTGTGAATCAAATGCCACTTCTAATGTTATCCATTTTGCATCTCTTCGACTAATGCATAGTCACTCTCTTTAAAATATAAAATAAATCCTAGAGAAAAGACCAAGGATAAGAGGAAGAAGTCTTTTCATAATATTTTTAGCTAAAATAATCAAGTTCTACATGTATTTGTAAACAAATTTAAACACCATATAAAATATGAAAATGTTACATATTTGTGTAAGTGTATATATATGTATATATATATATATATATATATATATATGTAATCTCGAAATTTTTGAAATTGTTATGGGTTTCCCTCTAGAAAACTCAGGAGTAGTAGTGTAAGATTCCGTTGGGAATATTAAAGTGACAGCTATGCTGTTAAATTCTGACGTGAGTCAAACTTGTAACCATTGTCCGAGTTAACATCTAAAGTTTGTTTCACTTGTTGTCCAGGTGTTTTTGAGTGCGCTGTTTGTTGTACGTGCTTTGATTCTACAAACAGCGTAGAATAAGATTTAGTTGAAAAATATACAGTCGTGCTACAAGTTTACTAAGTCTCAGTTTGTATTAAAAAGTGTTATAGTTATTACAAAAGAGGGAGAACCTTCTTTTTAAATAACGCTAATTGTTTAAGTATATTTGAAGTATAATTAATAGCATTCAATTCATAAAGTATAATTCACTATAATTTAAAATATTTCAAAAAGTATAAGAAATATTTTTAAGCATAGCGAGCACAACACTATTTTTGGGAAATCTTGTAGTTAAATAGTTATTTGTTGGTCAGATGTATGATAATTCTCAAATTAATATTGGTCCCTTTTTAGAATAAAATTAAGAAACTTCTTTACCCAAATATGAAGAAGAGTTTTTCAACTAAAGCAAAGCGAAGTTGTCCTCTGATTGTTTCAGAAGTGACCAATGCAGTGCCATTCACTGGAAAGTAATTTTAAATTTTGTAAAACTCGCCAAGATTGGATATATATGTTCTGATGATGTATAAACTAGAACATAATATTATGTACTGTAGAAGAATTAGGTCATTAATGTAATTCTTACCTCACCTATAATGCCAGTCAAACTTTTTAATTAATCCCTTTGTGATGTAAAAAGTAGCGTTTTACTTGGTCAACGACACCTCCATGATTGATTATACCAATACTCATCACTAACTCATTGTTAATTTCATAAATTTGGTATATTTAGTTTAACCTTCATTCTCCGTCCAGCTAAAATCGGTCAAAAAGGATACCAGAAACGAATACAGACAGATACATTTTAATTGTTTAATTCCGCTGAAATTATTCCAAATTAAGTGAATAATTTTGGGTAAATATTTGAAACCAGTTTTGATAGTTTAATGTTACCTAACTGTTATGTTATCTAAGAGTTCCAACTATACTGCTAGCAGTCCTGTGCATCGCGGTTATAATATACTAAGAGTATACGTTTATAATATACTCGTATATAACCACAAAACATTGACGCTTTGGACAATTTAAATTGAGTGTAAATGTTAGTGACGGAGAGAACACAATTGACATTAATCAACCCCCGGCAAATATGATTAGGAGTCGGATATAATGTTACCTACCGAAGACCGCGTTAAACCCTCGAGCTGGATTATATCGTGTTGACCCTTTCCCGTGGTCAACAAAAACACAACGTGTGTTGATTTGGGGACACATAGCACACAATCTATCAGTCGATATTAATTTTTCTCGAACAATTAGTTTTGAAACACTTTGTTGAAAGTGAAAAAAATATTGGTGAAATACAAATCTTTTAGGGTTAGATTGATAGTTAGTGTTGATCTGATCAAGAACTTTTTTACGGATAGGTTCTAAAACTTACCAGCAAAAGAAGTTCTCTAGTTAAGTGTTCCTCTAAAGGTAAATGTTCTGAAAGAGAATCATTACACGTTTCTAACGTGTAAGACCTTTTTAAATTGAGGATGAATATAGATTCATTAGGTGTGACATAAAAGTGTTACATGGAAAATCTTCTCCAATTCCCAGAAAAAGGGAGAGTTGTTCAAATTGAAGGTAGATTTGAATTCATTTTGTGTGAAGTGGAAAATGTTTAACGACGAAATTGTCCTTATTCTATAAAATGAGAATTCGTAAAAATAGTTAGAGCCATAAATAATTTATTGAGTGTTTTGTACTGTACATAGATCACCGTGTACGAGGAGTTTTTGATTTTTAAACGAACCTAAACTAGTATAAAACTATTCCCGATATTTTAAAAATAGAGTGCTCCCAAAAGGTTGTCAAAAAATTCTGTGGCTGATATTCGTGAAACGTGTTTTATGCATAGGTATTAATAAATAAGGCAAAACTTGAAAATAATGGTGTGATTTGCTTTAATATTAACAAAAGGGGGCCTATAAAAAATTTTAAATTATAAAAAACAATATTAAACCATTTTGCAATAGGCACCATTTTACTAACATTAAAGAAAAACAAAAACAATATTTGTAAGCTTCCTTTTATTTATAAAAACCTAGGTGATAACATTTGTTATACTTAACTGTTACTAGTTCTAGAGATGTTAAGTTTTTATTTTCATAAGAAATGGCGGTTAGTTTATAGGAAATTATTGGTTTGGAATGATGAGTAGATGCTCCGTTCCACGTTAATGGGGTTGTAAACCGCCACAACTGCAGAATTTGGGGGTCTCATAAACCACAGGAGATCGTTCAATACCAACGAGACTCACCTAAGGTTAATGTGTGGTGCGACCTAATGAACGACCGAATTGTTGGACCTTTTTTTTGCAGAGAAGACAATAACTGGTGATATTTACTGCGACATGCTGGAACTGTACGTGTTTCCACAGGTGGATGACATCGAGGCGGAAAAGAGACTGGTCATATTCCAACAAGACGGTGCGCCACCCCACTACAAACAATGTGTGCGCTCAGCCTTAGATGCCCGTTTCCCAGGAAGATGGATGGGTAGAGGTGGGCCAATCACATGGCCTCCAAGAAGCCCCGACATAACACCATTAGATTTTTTCCTGTGGGGTTATGTCAAGAATTTTGTGTATTCAGAGAAGATACGTAACATTGACCATCTTCGCCAGAGAATCATAGCAGCAGTAGCATCGGTCACACCTAATATGTTAACTAATACCTGGAGAGAGTTCGAATATCGCTTGGATATCTGTAGGGCTACAAATGGTTCACATATCGAGGTGTGCTAATGTAAAAAAAAATTATTTCATTACATTTCATTTAATGTAACAGTCATTGTAATTTGTATATTGTACAATAAATAAAAAGAATTCAAAACTAGGGAGTTCTTTTTCGGACACCCGGTATATATATATATATATATATATATATATATATATATATATATATATATATATATATAGCTATGTAGCTGTGTGAGGAAGAGATCAGACTGCAGTTTTCGAAACATAGTGTTAGTTTCTTTTAATTAATGATGGCAAATCTCCGGAAAACAATTCTGTTTCCCAAAGTAACCGTTTCTCGTAACAGTTACCAACAACGAGATAGCATAAATTTGTGTTAAATCGGTTATCACGTGTATCACGAAACTAGTCAGAAATATGAAACAAGCACTAATTAAATTATAGAAAGTACCCTATATCTTCCTCAGGAAATAATGTTGTGTCATAAGTTATTTCTAGGTTATACGACTTGAAATAACAACCATTCCACCCTTTCGTTTGAGAAACAATTCTAAGACCCTCTCAATGAAATAATGCCATTTAAAATATTTTTTATATGTGTCTCCTAATGTGTACGCCTTTTATTAGTAAAATATTTATATACGTCTTAACAATTTGCAAATGATATCAAACGTTCTATGTTACGGATAGTTATAAAACAAATCGTCGAAAATAAAAATAAAGCGTAATTTGCAGTACCATTCTTTCTTTATTTCAGAACGTTCTTTCCGATCAGACTTTCTATCACGTATTCAGCTATATACAGTGTACTAACAAAAAAATTAAATATTTACAAAATCATAAACTATTGCACAAAAACTTTTATTATAAAATAAAGAGTTAAGAATGTATTTCTAAAAAAACTTTACGCGAATTTTTGAGTTTATATAACATAGTAAGTATATGTTTGTGTAAACTATACCACCATTTCGGAGTAAGATATGTGTGAGTTGTGCAGTTATTAGAGTAGCTGTGCAGTTCTTACGTTATAATTGATAATGGTATGACAGTAAAATAAGTAACTAATTAAAATAAAAATTAAGTGTTTTACGTAAAAGTAACACTGGTATAATTTATGATCGTCGGTTGTATAACATTTATTTTCGCCTGGATATTTTTAATCCAACATATATTACATACCTTGGTAATTTTTGGAATGTAACTAACACAACTTACTAGCACAATTTACATGTCATGTATTGGAAAATTATTTACTTTTTATCAAATCTCCCTTAACTGTTATGTTAGATGTTTAATAATTACAAAAAGTCGATTTGTTTAATTTGAACGAGGCTTGGCTCTCACAATAATCATTATTACTTTATTATTATTTGTCGTAAATAAATAATCTTGGTAATCAAATTTCAACTGAACCTACTTATATATTTCACTATGTTTACAATTTTTGAAACAAAACATATTTTTTAACTTAAATTATTTATATACTTAATTTTTTATAACTTATTTAGACATACTTTGAAAAGTTTGAATAGCTTGATTTAATCATAAGATATAATTTTAAGTTTTTGTCCAGAAACAGACGGAAATAGTGTAAAATAATCTAGATAAATATACAATTTGAATGATTCTTCTGATTTATTCTGACCTGACAAATAATAAACTTTTATATAGTATTTTATGGGCAACCGTATACAGAATCATAAATTTAATTAATTATATCAACGTGATTGATCCATGTATTGATTACTTTTTGAAATAAAAGTTATTATTCAATATTATTGAATTATTATTCAAACGTATATTATTGAAAATGTAGGCTACACACACGAATTTTGGGGTACCACAAAGAACATCTATCTCAGAAAGCATGTTTGTTTCAACTACTACATTTCCTTCCATTCTTTACTCTCAATTAGTATTACAATCAAGAAAATATTAAATCAGGTTATTGTAAATCGTTTTACAATAAAAGTGTAACTAAATTAGTCTGGGTTGACCCATTTTTGAACTAAATATATCAAAAAAAACTATATTCCATTTTAAAATAATGGACTGTACTGAGCAGTCAAGAGGATGTGAGTATGATTACAAGGCGTATTAGTATTAATAGTAATGACAAAATGTTTTTCAAAAAGAATGGCTTCAAACAAATACAAAGCTATTGATTCCTAAAGAGTACTTAAACGTAGACTATCATTAACAAACAGATATCTAATACAGGACGGAGTATTTTTGTGCTGTAGTGCAGCTTAGTTTTACTAGATCTTAATGACAAATACATAAATATGAACACAAAGGTAAGAATTGCAAAATTTACCATTCCTAAGCAAATTGACTACCGAGGAACTATTGGTAGGTAATGATACCTAATTTAAATCAAGGTATTACAAGAATTCCTTTCATACAAACGAAACCTAATGAACTGAGGAAAGTGATTACAAAACTGTGAAACTACTTGTCTTTTATTCGATGTTGTGAGTGTAATGAAAGTGTTAAAGTTTATCATAATTGCGCTAACTCTTTTCAGAAGTGTTGGGAAAATAAATAGGTCGCTAACTCGTTATTCTCTTTTGTGCTACGAAGATAAAATAAATAGTTTTAAAATTAAATCTTTATAATACAAGTTAAGATGTAACACGAAATAAATATAAAAAACTACGAATGTAACAGTACGTGAGACTTTTGCTTAAGATTTGGTCTATATTTAAGTATTAAATGTCAGTGTGAAGTTTTATTTTAGTTTTATAAATATTAAAAAATATACCGTTTAGGTTCCGTTGTAAATCGAAAATAAAAATTTAACTGACAGTCAGAATTGGTTCTTTTATATATTCTTACAGAAATTGAAGAAATTTAATTACAAAAAATATATAATTTGTTTGCTAAGCGATAACAAATATGATATTATTTTAGTTATAGAAACAAATATACTCTCATCAGGCGTAACAATTAACTGCCAGCTTTATTTTACAATCAGGGCATTCAACAAGTCCCTTCATGTAAAGATCAAAGAATAATACAGATTAATTTTACTTCGACCTGTCCTTGGTTATTTCAAAGATTTGTCAGATTATTTGATTATTTCGGATTAATAGTAGTTTAGTTAAGCCTAACCACTTTTAGCAACGAGAGAGTATTATGAGTTATGAGCCTTTCTATTCTATTCCATTCTAACGATATATCAAAATATCACACTCTTTTATAGTTTCTTAAGTTTCCCCAAATCTAAAATACTTACATTAGTTTAATTCAAATGAACAAAACTTAATCTAATGGAAAATACACCAAATGACAATGTCAAGTTCGACTGACTAGCAGGAAAATGCTGAACTGCATTTAACACGGTAAAAAACAAAATAACATGACATGTTATTTTGATTGTACTTGTTTGGTTATAAAAAATGTAAATCAAAACCTGTTCTAAATTACTAAAAATGTATTCTTTACCTTAAGATTTTAATTGTGTTTCTCACATAATATAATTTACATAAAATTTTTAAACAGTTGATTTATTTTCACTATAATATAATGCGTGAATGAAGTTATTTCCAAAGAATGATACATTATTTTTTAGTATAATTATATAATGGATTATACATAGTTTGGCAAAGTAATTTCCAATACCATTTACCAAAGTCCCTATTATAGTCCTTTATTTCAATTTTCTCTTCTTTGATTACCTCTTATTGTTCTTTAATATTCTAGAAACAAAACTCACTTCTGACAGGAAATAAGGAAGTTATTAAATTGGTAGTTTTGTATGTATTCCACTTCGATTTTGAACTATGTATTGTTACATTGGAATTTTAAAATGTTTTCAACCAAAATTGTATTATACATAAAAGTACAGCATTAAACCTAAATATTTGGCAAGAAAAAAAAAAGATTACCTAAATGCAACGCAGTTATGTTTAAAATATACATTACATATAAATGACTGAAAAAACAATAGAAATTTTTATTTTACTGCCCACTTGGGAAATATGAATAATTCAAGAGGAGACCCGACGAAAAGACTAGTAAAAGGTAAGTGGCTTTAAATCCTTAAGCTCTCAAAATTCAATCCTCTCACCTTTTACAGATAAATTGTTTGATTTTTAACATTAATGTCTTACAAAATCTTATATACTAAAAATATATCTATGCATTTAAAATTGAGGCTGAAATTTTATTCAAGCACATTGACTAGTATCAAGTTAAACTTTTATTTAAGGCACATAAATTTGGAATATTTAATGCAATGCTGGGATTATTCACCAAACCATTGCTACACTTCATTATAAAGGAGGTTACTAACCTTCACAATTAAAGATCAAAATTTTAAATAATAAACAATTTGGACTATTTTCTTGCAAATAAACAGTGCTTAACTAACGATAACAGTATAGTCACTATTACACTATAGTTGTTATGTTATATTTATTTTGGTGATTAATAATTTTTATCTCAAATATTATATTACAGTATTACATAATTGAAAATTAAGATTAGGAGTAGCTTAGTTGTTTTATTCATCTTATCGGAAAAACTTTTGAATGGTCACTAACATATCTTCTAGACAGACCGCTGTGGTATAGTAAGTTTTAGTGGAGGAGGAGCACCACTACTCTATTCTCGTTAAGTACAAACTTTACGTAAGACACAGCTAATGAATATATTTAGTAATTATTGTATTTTTGAAGTTAGTCATTATCATTGCGTTTTGCTTATTATTTATCGATATCCCTTTTTACAGTTCATAAAGATTTTCATAAATAGGAAATTAATTAAGTAAACTTTAAAAGTTGTAAAATGTTTATTACATTTTTTTGTATTTCAATATTATTACTGACTATAAACAGTTTGTTTAACATTATTCGCTAGTCATGCCTTGAACTGAGTTAGCAGATGTAATGGAAATGCCGCATACTTAACACAACTTTGTAATGTTTGAAGATCGGACATTCTATATATGTTTTTTTAAATAAGCAGTGACATTTGTAAATCTTTGTATGCATGGATAAATAACATTTCACACTATAAAACTATCAACCCAGCCATCAAAGTCCGTATAGAAGGCGTAACAGTATTAACAGAACATCGCAATGCCAATCTGTAACATTGTGTTAGGTCTGCATAAGTTAAAGCAAATAGAGCCATAGTAATGTTAAAGTATATTCAGCATATAGTTTATATTTAGACTGAGATATGATAAATTGTTAAGAGTGTAACTGTTCGAAACTACTTTAGAAATTTTTTTATTTTAGTTTTTATTTCATTAGTATTTATTTAAGTTATTTTACGAGATCTCAGTTCTGGAAGAAACAACTTTGACCAAGTTTTACCAGTCCTGTTTTACCAGTAATTATATAAGGGTTTTACCAACCCTTATATAATTTACAATAAAGCCCTTTTAAAACTTTTCCTCTTATTGCATGCATTGTATTAAACGGACGACTAAGATCTTAGTTTATGCTCCGGTATGGCCTTTAGTTAGTCTGAGTGAAATAATAGAACCATGCTTATTTTTAACACGCTAATAAGGAACTTCTTAATAGAAGATTTTAACTTACAATAGTATATAATTTAACTTTAACAATTAAAATAATTCGTTACTATAGTATAAAACTGAACTTAAAACATTACATTTTACCTACACTACGTGATTTTAAAGTGTAGTCGGTGTATTGCTTATGTTATACTGAGATACGATAAAAGTTAAGTGAGGAACGGTTGGAAATTACAAGAGATAAATTTGTTTTCAGTGTTTTCACGAGCTCTCAGTACTTGAAGAAGCAATTTTGTACAAGTTTCACCGCCCTTAGAATAAGGGCGTGTAAACAGTTTCTCTTAGTGCCTATAGTCAATATTGAACATACGATTAAAAATATCTAAATGTTTATGCTGCGGCATGGCCTTTAGTCTGTCTGAGAAAAATATGATTTACGGTTATTTTTAACATCATTTAAAAGAAAAATTTTAATTTTCGATAGTATATAACTCCACTTTACCAATTAGATTTTACAAACAGTACGTAATTATATTTCCATAAAGTGCTTTCTCGAGGTAATAGTACTTTTATCTGAAACTATATATTTAATAAGTCAAGAGGTAAAGTAAGATATTAATGATGATCAAATACCTTCACGATATTCCCAAAACTTAAACTAATTCCCGGTACATGTAATTTTGAGAATATTTTGATGTGGGAAGTGAGGAACTTGATTTTTTAACTGAAAAAAGATTAATCTTGTACTTTACAACTTTATTATTGGTGAGTCTTGAATTCAATCTGCAATGAACTTTTCGGACTTCTGTTGACTTTTTATTGAGTTATTGGTTTGTAAATTGTAAAGTAATACTTACTATGCAACTCGAACTTTAACAGGTCAAAATATGTTGGCAAAGGAATTTGAAACACGGTCACTATAGATGTAACAACTGCAAAAATTTCTGGGAAGAGCACGGAACAACAAAAAATGTAAACATAACTGTTATATTGAGTAACAATCATTTATTGAGTTTCATGTAGTATAATTTATTTAATTTTCCGTTTAATTAATATTAATTATTGAGGATTGTGGAGATGTTTAAATACACAATTCTCTGTAAGGAGATTTAACAGATCTAATCACAATATTATAAATACAAACTACTTAAAAGCTTTAATTTGCAAAAGGAAGGTGAAATAGTTAAATACTTGAAGTATTACGAGGTAGAATAGTGTATTGTCTAGACGAAAAATACCACAGACAGAGATACTTTTACTTCTGATAATGATTTGTTTTTATAACCATTTGATTGTTGTTATTGTTGCATTATCCAAAACGTGAGATTTCCTTCTAGTCAGTTTGTACAACAATGGTAGTGTTTTCGCCCTTACGACAGCAACAGCTTCGCACCTACCGATAACTACCACTGCATCTACTACAAGCTTAACTGTGATGATGCTATTTATTAAGGTGGCGTTATTATCTATACTAATGGTTATAAGATAAACACGGCACAACAGTTCAGAAAAAGGTGTTAAAGGCAAAGAGCAGAATATGAGGACCAAACGTGGAGGTCGAAGTATCTAAAAGTTCTCCAGCACTCCAGTAATTTTCCAGTAGACTGTTTTAGTTCTCCTAGTGATGTGGTTCTAGAGTTTCTTCTATCTAAGGCAGCCCGTAATATCTGTTTGTTGAGGTCAGCGTATGCTGCTTTGACCACAGAGAAGACAGTTATGATGCACCAATTTAAAGACATGAAAGTGAAATCAAGCATGAAGAAAATCAATGGAACGATAGCTAAATGAATATTATTTGTTTTGTAATGCACTAAAGTAATTGTGGTAGTTTTTATGATATTGTAAGAAACGTCAAACATCATTAAATAATATTTTAATTTAAAGTCGGGTTTCTTTATGGTATTTTCGAATACATCTAAAGCTTTCTGTAAGCAGACGAGAGCTTTTTGTGTTTGTAGTACGCAGAGTAATGTATTAATGCTGTAGGTTAAAGTTTTCACAGCATACACTACCACAAAGAACCAATTCATATTTTTGGTAGAGATCATAAAATACAGCCTATAGTACAAGTGAAATAACAAAAGTAGTTGAACTGTCTTGGAAAATACGTGGCCTTTGCTGTACCGAATTGTAACTCTTTTATTGTTGACTTTATCAAAATTCAAGGGTAAAGTTCCAATCCCTTGCAAAATTAAAATCAAAATTTGTACAGCCATTTCTAGACTATGATTACTTATAATAATACAGACTTATGATCTGCATCAAACTAATGTCGCTAAACCAATAAATAACTTTATCGGCGTAACGTGACCTTTGAAACAATCCTCCACTAAATATGTTTTCTCATTTGTTCACGAAAAACAATTTATTTGAAAATAAAGCAAGAAAATTATAAAATAAAATCAATCAAATTGACACTGAAAATGCAAACATACCAATACTATTATGTCTATAAATTTAGTATAGTTTTTTGAACCAATGTTTCAGCTTAACAATATTTACGTTTGTTTTAAAGGAAATTGTGTACCTGCCAATCACGCAGTTCGGACTGGACCTAATACATTAACAAATTGACATCCATTCCATAAAATTGTGCCTATGTCATTACTTATTTAAGTAGTAGTTTTTTATATTAAAATAAATATTAAATTCTATTGATCTATCTCTTAAATATACCTTATGAATAAACAGTTAAATAAATGGGTTAACTCGAGACCCTTAATACATAATTTAAAACCCTATTTTAAATAATAAATGTATTTAACGAAATGAAAATATTAAATAAAATTTAGAACATAAAACGGTGCACTATAAGTTTAGTTATAATTCGCCTAATCCCAATGTGTATGTTCTGGGAGCGATGTTTTAAGATCACAACCAAATTTTAGTGGAATTGACATACAAAGATAATCTTATTTTAACACGCCATTGTTTGTATATGCCTGATTAAATTAACGTAGGTAATGCAATAAATGGGTGTTATATTACATTTGAATTAAATTTAATTGTGGTAATAAAAACACGTTGAATAAGGCGGTAACTTTATTGTCTAAATTCCATAAAAATTACTTAAGTAAATTTATTTTTTTTATAAAAATGAAATGCACTGCAATTTGTATAAGTATCTCTCAATCAACAGGACATAAAATGGGTCAACTTTACATAAAAGTAACAGCACTACATTACCATTAAAAGCAACGGTAATGGCCTCAAATAAAATTTCGCTGACCGTTTACGCTACTACATTTACTTGCGGAGGGCTCCGGTAATCAACGGTCTAGTGGGTTTGAAGACCAGAGAGTACAGAAGCTGGGGTTTTACGATGCTGGATCATCACTTCTATGAATAGTTATCACCCCAATCATACTGGCTAAGGACAATATAGCTATTCTGATAAATTGCTTACACTTTTATATAATTTTTTTCAATTTTAAAATTTAACAGAAAATGCCCATAAATATTTACAATTACGATGAGAAATTAAATGTTATCACGGTTAAATGTATGATGCGGAATTAAATATTGACTCGTTATGAATAAAAAAGAAGACAAGCCCTAGTATGTTTTTTAAAAGATAAAAATAAGCTTGTTTCCTCTCAATTACCTAAATGTAAAAATAAAAAGTGTCATGCAAGAGATTTAGTACCGAGAGTTAGTAGATAATTTAGAAATATGAAAAGCATTATATTTGTAAGCTAATTATAACATTTTCAGGTCAGACAACAAAGGTTTTACACTTTTGAAAGAAATATTCCTCATTATTATTTGGTTTATGTGGATTTTGAAAGGATTTTAGAGAAAATTACGACGAGTAAAAATAATCTACATATATCAACAGCAAATAAGATTCAGAAGCATATGCCCTATCATTTCACTCTATATTTTGATTCAAATATAACTATCGGATGTACAACCCTTCATGTCATACACCTATAATAAAGCATATTTGTCTATGTTACAGTAAAAAGTTTTGGAGAATTAAAATCATACAGACCAATGTCATATGAATCCGATAGGAACATGTTTAAACTAGAATCAGTTTTAATTTTTTTTTAATTCCATAGTTACTCTTGATAATACGTGTTTGGTCGTACGTACATTGGTTGCTGTATAACGTTTTCTGTATATTTTTTTCTTAAATAAAATTATTATTCTACCACATCTTCATATATAAAATGAATTTGGTACATTTATTCATTCTAATTACTTCTTGTTACATGCGCAACACAAAATAATAAAAAAAATTTAGAAGTTTACATCACTTGTTACTCAGATAGATAAAACTATTTACTACAGTTACTTGCGAAAAATTTTTAATAACGCTTTCTGGGTACCAGGTAGTATTTTAATATTACTAAGTTATTCTATATAACCTCAAACTTACACTTCGGCAGTTAAAACTAATTATTTTTATGAAATGAGTTGTGAAATTAGAATTAATTTCCTCAAAAGTCAATTTCGTCAACTCAAAACTATTGGTTTTGTTTAACATAATCATACACTATTGAAGTACTTGGTATGCATGTTACATTATGTGTTTTATGCAGGTAAATTGTACATCCGAATTATTACACAATTACACTATATTAATGATAAATAAATATTTTTTTAGTGGAAATAGAAAACTTGATTCATTGTGTTTACGACCGAGTTAATAAAATCCGTTTTAGCAGAATCCTGTTTGCCAGTGTATAAAATCCATTTCATCTACAAAAGGTTGTTCTCGCAGGTTTATCGTCACTTTACTGGTGGGAGGAGAACGATGGGGTTGGGCTGTTAAGTAATTATTACTCAAGACAAAGCTTTAGCACTCCCTCGATATCCCAAGAGTATCTGTCATTGTTACCTGCTTACAGTACTTTATGCTGAAAATTAAACTGTAAAGTAAGTCGTGGAGTTATTGTAACATTGCTTTTGTTTTATATGGACATTTGTACCATTCATTGCTTTTGAACTTTACGACCAATAGTGAAAATAAATTTACAAAATACACAAATTAACTATAATTTTTGCTGTATGTTCTACAAGATAGTTAATAACATATATTAATTAAATAATAATATTAAAAAAATTATTTAACTCTCTGGAGGTCAACGTCCTATTCATTAGACCCCTTAGGTTCACGCGAAACTGCCAACTTTCGAATAATCAGCTGATCAGGAAAACATATTTTAACTTTATTAAAAACTTGTTACAAATGTTTACGTTTTATTTTGGAGTAAATAAAGGACTACTCTTATTTATTTTTTAATCAATAATGACCTTAACAGAGCTGTTCGTTCTTGGTCATTTTACTTTCCTTTTATACTTACGCTTATGATAAAAATATCCTTTCAATTTATGTTTGAGACACATGTTCTATAATTTTGTAATGATATAAGATAAAACCAATTTACTAGGTAATCTACGAAAAGCGACAACTAAAATAAATAATTTATTGTACATAAAAAATAAGGGGACTACATAAGTAAATTAAACGTGAAACATTGTTGGCGCTGGCAGGTACGAGCGGGGCAGCAGCCTCGGCGGTTGTGTCTAAAGAGTTACGCTCTCTTTTAAAATAAACGTCCTTAGTAAATAAATCATCTGATTCAATCATGGTTGAAAATTCATTTGCCACTATAAAATTAAATTAAAAAGATCATGTTTAGTTTAAATTTTCGGAATTGATAGTGTTTACAAATATTAATATTGCTTTAAGTTTAATCATTATAACTTTTTGTGCATCATGAAATATTGTTTAATTGTTTTTATTATAAAGAGATTCATAGTCCTTCTGATAGTGAAGTATGGGTTGAGTTAAATTTATTGCTTGCAAGCCACGTGAGCATTAGTAAAATAAAGATTTTTAAACGCTCTAAAAACACCATTTAATTTAAAATACAAATTTTCGAACTATTAAATCTACAATTTCGTTTAATGAATGAACTGTAAGAAATTGAAATTAGAAGTGAGATTATTATTTTTAATCGGTGTTGAGCGTTTTACCAGTAAAGTACGTTATATATCTTAACAATATTAATGAGCTAAATGATGTTTAAATGATATTTCACTAGATTCTTCAGTATTTTATTGTTGCAAGTTGTGTAATTGAATTTTAGATTTAACAGTCTTACAGATTACTACAAAAAAAAGATTATTAGACAATAAATTAATAAAATAGCTAAACACGAAAATAGGACATTTTTGTATGCACCAGACACACACAAAATTTAAATGCTATTATGCGATTATATTCTATAACTTAGCGCTCAAAACAATGGATTTGGATTGAATACGTTTCAGTTTATAAAAGAGTATTATAGTAACTTGAAAAAAATAGATGGAGCTGATACACACTGCGGCGTGGTATTGTTTAACTCCAAAACAGCGCACAGGAGATTACACTAAAGCTATATTGCGGCTTGTGAACGGCCTTAACCAACCCTAATTGTGAGCTTAACATCTTTTACTTTGAATTTCAGCGTTACCTCTCCACATAACTGGAAACATTCTTGTACGCAAGCCTAATATCGTGTACATAAGTTTGTTATCTGAGACAAATAAAGTGAGAGATAGCAGCGTTAACTATATGCAATTGTTTTATCAAGCACTTCTGTTGGTAATAAATAAAAATAAAAATAAAACAAAATAAAGAACGATAGTCAACTGATAATTGATGTTTTGCTAGTTTATTTTAAATTATATTTATCTCTGTAAGTTGCTTGGTGGTATGAACGTACAAATTAAATTTATAAAGAGGACCGCAGTTTGATAGTAAATGATATTTTGATTAGGTGTGTTTTCCCGCATTGATAAGAAGTACAATTCTTAGCATAGTGACGGGTATTCATTTCAAACGCGAATAACATTCTTAATTTCGCCTCAATAAAGAAGTGTTTCTTTCTTTCTTTTTTTTACAGTAAATCTATGAAACTGCTCTGTAATGTGGATTCTAAACCATTCAAGCATAGGTATTAATGGAAGCTAGGTCCATATTTCGTTCCCAGTTAAAAGATAACGTTCATATATATATATATATATATATATATATATATATATATATATACAAACATAAATATAAGGGCTCTGTGATGTAATGGTAGCACATTCACCCAGCAAGTGAGACATCCGGGTTCGAGTCCCAGCGGGGGAAGTACTTTTTGTGATTCAATGTTTATTGTAAGTAAATTCGGCTATCGCCATTTATACAAATTTAATTAATGTAGCCTATATATTTTTTGAAGAGTGAAATTCAAAATTTGTTACTAAGGAAAGAGTCTATGGTACTTAAATGAAACAATATTTTATTTTCTCAAGATTCGTGATTTACGTCTCGGCGGCTAGGTTGTAACTGATTAAAACTTAAGCATCGGATTTTTCGATTAATAAACATATATATTATTAGTTCAAAAATATGATATTTTAGTCATACGTGATTTCCATTTATTTTAAGTTCTTTGTGTTATACATTCAACGTTTATTTCATTATTGGAACTGTAGTTGTGCCAATAAAACACTTTAAGATATATCCTGTTATTAAGGTTAATTATATCCTACCTACTTAAATTAAAATACTTTAAATGACAGGTTTAATTGGTTAAATGTCAGCAAAGGCTATTAATCGTGGCGCTAGAAAAATTTTACTTCTTTCTGTTTACGTATCTCTATGACCTATCGAAATGATCAACAGACTTGAAGTTCTGCAAAAGGCTTAATTTCTATCAGTGAATGACATCAGACCAATGTAAACATATTCACTAACGCCCAGACGAATCCCATGAAGTGACAAGCACCTACATCATTTGACTATGGGTTACCATGATCGCAGCGAGAAACAAGCACGTAACATAAATTGGCAAACAATCTGACTGTAGTATGTAAAATGTTTACATGTGATATAGTGACACATGTTGCTATGGAGTTGAAAGTGTGCATGCATATTAAATATATATAAATGTGTGTGTGTGTGTGTGTGTGTGTGTGTGTGTGTGTGTGTGTGTGTGTGTGTGTGTGTGTGTGTGTGTGTGTGTGTGTGTGTGTGTGTGTGTGTGTGTTTGTGTGTAAGACTGAGCGTCAGCTAATAATTTTAAATTGAAATCATTACGGTAACGAGAAAGAAGCTGAGAGCAATCATAAGGGGTTTGACCATGTGACATTATAACTTGTATCCTATTTATGCTGTTAAAAATAGAGTGAGAAAGTCCACGTTTAAAGGTGATAACAATGTTGGAATTTACCACACTCTTATGTTGTAGTACCCTCCATACTTCACCTGAACCTTGATTACGTAAACGCTGCTGTGAAACATAATTTAAAGTATAACAGTGAATGTGGCAATGCTAATTTATTAACCATCAGGAAGTGGAATGTATAATTCTCCATTATAGGTTATAAGTTGTAGTTAATTTTTATTTTAGGCTTTGTATATTTTTATGTTGAAATGAAGTTGAAAGATATGCCTACTGCTTTACTAAAATGTTCTACGTTTATTGCAACTACAGATAAACACGATCGTAACTGAAAGACAGTTCACAATGCTGTTATTGTTGGTGACTCAGAGATGGGATTGCAGGAACAATAGAGCGCTGCTGATACAGTCTGTTTACAATAGCAGTCTCATTGTACTACTACCGCAATTCGATAATTTTACATATCTCTGAGACTTGGTACAGTAGAGAACTAGTAATTCAACTGCCTTGTGTTCTTTAGTTATTCTTCGTATAGAACAATACGTGGTCTCGAAAACTTGAAAACGGGCTGTTTACAAAATTTAACTCAAAGTTAAAGTAACAAATAAAATTCCTTTACAACTAAAACATCTCCGTTTATTTTCTGTCCGTCTATATGAGATTTTAATAAAAAATCATAACATAGAAACAGGTTAAGGTACTGCGATGTCATTTTGAATGTTTGTATTTCTTATTAGGATATTTATTTTGCTTTGAGGAAATATTAATACGTAAGATATAAATAAAAGTGTGACCATATAAATATATACATATAAACTCATAATGGGTAATGTGAAGTTGAACCAAAGTTTATATTTGTAATAAAACAGACAGTCGAACTGGATCTGTGGTCATTTCGCAGGGACTATTGGATTGGATCTGCGGTCAGCTGGGAGAGACTGTGGATTTGAACCTGCTGTCAGCTGGGAAGGACGATATACTATTTGAAGCCAGCGTAACCGATAAAACGATAAATTGTGTCTGAGTTTGAACATACAGCAACCAAATAAAAACAAGTAAGATTTTCTATCCCTAATTCCATCAGTGATATTTACGATACTTTGGACAGCTTTTCTATCAAGACCTTTCAAGCAAGGTTCTGACGATGAACTTAATAAAAGAAAGAGTTATTATTTTTGTCATACCAAATTAGAATATAATTAAAAAATGTATAATTCTTCCACATATTATGGTAATTTTATTTCCTTTGTGAAGTAATTTTAAGATATTTACCGTTCGAGGCATAGAACATGATAGCTATATAGTTCTTTTGTCTTGTATGTTGCTCAAATAAATATAAGAACGTGCAGAAAACTATGTAATCATTTAAAACCAAAGTTCAGAAAGAAAACATGCACTTTAGTACAAAGGAAACTACACTGTATAATCTTGCTCGATCATTTTAGTCTTTGTACATGTGAGGTGCCGTCAATTCCAGATTTGATGGAGAACAATTTCCAAAGACCAAAAATAATTATTTAATAATTCTACTGAATGCACTTATACATTTCATGTACTTCACAAAGACCATGTGAAAGAAATTAATTGAACTATTTTAGTCCATCTTTCTCTGTCTCTGTCTGATTGATGGCTAAACCCCCCATGGCATTCCCATGGTCAATCCAGATATAACATTATATCATTACTATTATAATTTTAACGTCAAGCAAAATGAGTATGGATTTCAAGATGCTAAATATTTACAGTTAAAACTTCTACTTGATTAAGAATAAATTCAAACAATTTAATTTATTAGGATATGAATATATATGTATATATATGAAGCATGCATTTCCAAAACGTTGTAATTGCCAAAACACATGAAATGCTTCATATTGCAGAAATACGTTGTAAGTGCCATCCTTTTGACTGGCACAAAACATTATTATGTCACTCCTAGTGGGAGCAAATGCTGCAATTTCTTCCTCCAGAGGCTCGGAATTATTATGAAGAACTTTTGGCTGAAGAAACTACATTGGTGTAGAAGGAAATTTACGAAATTAACGATCCTAGGAGCTGAAAATAAATAAATTATATTCTACTTGCAGCATGGCACTTACAACGTTTTTACTTGCATTGGCAGTTTGGCAACTTTAATTTATTTCTCAAAGGTAGTTTTGTTTTTAAATGTATCTGGTTTGCACCTAAATGAGATGTTTTTGTGTTTATAACTTACTGTGTGAAAAAAAAATACTTTTTTGTTGAAATATACTTAAGTTTTATTTAAAAAAAAGTGTTTTACTGTTCCTAAAAAATTTAATTTTTGGCACTTACTACGTTTTTAAAAAGCATGCTTCCTTTAAATAAATAAATAAATAAATATATATATATATATATATATATCTCATATGCTTCAATATATTATGTTATTCCTTTATAGACAAATAATAGGCCACATGCAATCTCAAATAAACGTTACTTATTTTCTTTCACTTGATAGCCTAATTTTTTGTTTATATTTTTAGAGACATCTGTTATTCAAACTAATCTTATAATTGATTGGTTGGAACACAAAAAACGTGAATTAAAGTATCAATACATGAGAATATTATAATTCTAATAATTTATATATTATGTCATAAATATATAATAATTTCAACTAAAATATACTTTTATATAATCCTGGAATGAAAAACGATAGGAACAAAGAAAAGGTGCAAAATGAGGAACTTGCATACTCGAGCGGTCTTTGTGTTTGCGATAATCCGCAGTGGAATGCTTTGACTGTTAGTTCAGTTTGACCAGATCGTTGGTTTAAAGTGTAAAGTATTTCTATATAATTAAAGGGCTCGTAAACTAATTTTGAAAAGAGAATAAAGACTACAAAAATAACAGGTCTTTTCTTAAGAATATATTAGACCATTATTAAATAAAAACAACAAAGATGGCGATTAATTGATTTTGAAGTCACCCTACTCTTGTAAAAGGATTTCATTTCGATTTATATCTGAAGACATTCTTGGTTTCATCTTTACTATAAGTAAAAGTCTCTCTCTGATGTACATTTTTTTATTTTAATATTGAGAAATTGTATAATTGTGGACGTTAAACTTAATTTTAACAGTTTCCAAAAGTAATATTGCTTTAAGGTAGGATTATACAACGTTGCGAAAATGTATAGCTATAGATGTACACAAAATAAAGGCCTATGGCCCATATTGTCTTGCGGTATCCAGTAGACAGATAGACAGACATAAAAAAATTATCTATCAATGAATCACACAGAAAATAAGTATATACATAACCCTCTGAAATAGTACCATTCTAGTGAGTCTTTATAGGTTTTAATACCACTCAGCAAAATCTTATTTATGGATAGAAATCATTTTTGTCTATGTAGAAGTGATTTCATGCAATATTGCTACTCTACAAGTTGGTTCCTTCTCGAGATACTGTGGTCACGGACGTACCGACATAAATAATTGTTTGAGCCCATCGAGTGATAAATACAATTGATTATATGAATTCAACCATGGTGATAAATATTGTAATGATAATTCATATGAGCGAATAAACTTATAAGTTACTAATGATATTTTCTTCACAGTAACAACTTAATCCATCAATCCGACTAATAGTCTACTCTTCACTGTCTTATCATCAACTAATATAGGGTTCAGAGAACATTGGCCTCACTATCACGCAGTCAAACCTACTCTTGTCAGTAACAACTTCATTCTTTCACTGTAATTTTAGTATTTTTTTCCTTTATCACTTATCATTAACGAATATTTGGTTCATTGGCCTCACTATCAATCAGTCAAACCTACTCTTGTCAGTAAAAGCTTCATTCCTTCACTGGAATCTTATTAGTTATCTACGCTTATATGTCAGTTCCTTCTATAGATACTGTGCTCACAGGCAGACTGACATAAGTAACAGGTTCATTATTTCACTTGAATCTTAGTAACTATCTACGCCTATATGTTAATTCCTTCTAGAGATACTGTGCTCACAGACAGACTGACATAAGTAACAGGTTCATTCTTTCACTTGAATCTTAGTAACTATCTACGCCTATATGTCAGTTCCTTCTAGAGATTCTTTGCTCACAGACAGACTGACATAAGTAACAGGTTCATTCTTTCACTAGAATCTTAGTAACTATCTACGCCTATATGTCAGTTCCTTCTAGAGATTCTTTGCTCACAGACAGACTGACATAAGTAACAGGTTCATTCTTTCACTAGAATCTTAGTAACTATCTACGCCTATATGTCAGATCCTTCTAGAGATAATGTGCTCACAGACACACTGACATAAGTAACAGGTTCATTCTTTCACTTCAATCCGACTAATCTACTATCCTGTAACATTTTTGTTAGTATAGTGCGAAATTTCCTAATTTTAGAATTTACGAAGATAGTTGCGTGATATTTCCCAAGGTGAACGATTGTAGAAAGTTTTATTCCGTAGAAAATGTTGTACAAGTACATAAAAAACACTAAAAGCGAATAGATGTTTGTTTGAACAAAGTTTTATTCATAACAATGGCTTTTTACACTTTATTAACAATACCATTGTTAATTACCCATTAAACAAATTAAATTCTTGCTAGTACATTTTTAAAAGAAAAATTATTGAAACTATTGATTATTGAAGAATAGATTGAGTTTAGCAGTTCATTCATATGCTGCTGACATACAGTACTGGATTATTTAATTTGATTTAAAAGCGCAGAATAATGTTTTGCGGGAAATCTTTATTTCATAATTTGGTAGTACAATAAGCAGCTTTTAGAAAATGATATTATTAGAATTGAAGATTTTAAATAGTTTTGAGAGGAACAAAGTACTGCGTTTTATCCCATGCGTGTATTGCTCTGTTTGTAGTAACTGAGTTTCAGTCCGTGTAGGTATTGTTTTGTATTTAGTAATTATTTAATTATTTGAGTTCTAATGCCACACGTATGTACAGGTTAAGGAATTGGTGACTATTTATGGTCTTTGTGAAGTTAGTGCTTATGAGGAATACAGAAAAAGTCACCCTTACCGCAGAATTCCAACTACTAGATCAATTAGTGCTTTCTTATATTACAAGAAACATGATCAATTCATAGCGTATAGTTATAGCGTATGATAACTGTTACCAACATGATTGTATTTACTAAATCAGCAGACCCTTCTATTTAAGAATCTGGTTTTATGTAATATTAAGTAGGGTGTCTATGTTTTATTTTCTCTCTTGGTATCTCTGATTTCCTGGAAGAAAACTTTCCCGCCTGTCAAATCTTTTCAAACATTATTGTAAACTTTACAAGGCCCCGTTTCGCCTCTAAAGACAATTTAAATGTTTTCAACTTCATTCAAATCTGATAATTTTGAAGCCAATATTAGGCGCATTAATACTTGAATATTAAAAACCACTGGAAAATTGAGAGAACATAATATTTTGCACCCTAAGCTGTCATCGACTCACCTCCATCATAGGTGAAATTGGGATATGGTTGTTTCATTTGTTTTAAATAAAGCAGTCAGTTAAAATGTTATGGAGAAAAATATTAGACTTAAGACACTTTTCTCATGATGTTTGTTGCCTTACAAAAAATAATTCCATTTTTTTTATAGTGACAATATCTTATGTTAATAATAAAATATTCAAAAAAACGACCAGATAGTAAAAAAGTGAGTTATACAGGTATGTAGGCCTTGATGAATTAACCGTGTATTAGCGCCTCCAAGTAATACATACAGTACGAGTATACATAGCACAAGCTGATCATGTTGTAGTAAAACTCGCAATACCATGGATTGCTACTCTCCTCTGCTATCATTTTGTAGTGCTCAGGAACCTTTTCAATATCACATCAGAAATTAAGTGATATAAAGGGATTGCTAGCTAACTTATTCTCTAAAAAAAGCCAGTTTCATTTTAATGACACTCTAATTTGGTGATGGAACATTAATAGGTGTGATCGACAGTACAGACAAATTTATCATGTAATAATACTAATGATCTTGTAAGTAAATTTTCCACTGTAGAGGATCTGGTAAGAGATAGAATTGATCTGCTAAATACAAAACACAGTTTAAATAAGACTGATGGTTGTCTGCAGTTGGTCTCGCCCGTTGTCGAAAGTTCAGAGACACTTCCAAGCAATTAATCAATGGTTACGTCTCAGTGTTAGGTTTCTTTTATTTTTAGGCCTCTCGATGGATCCCTAATTACTTCTTGAGTTTTGTATCAACTATTCCGAGCACAGACAGTCTTCAACACAAGTTTTAACATGATAAACTTCTTCAGGCCTCGTTTAAATCAAAAGCAGTTAATAGAGCACATAAAATTATGCAGTAAACGCTTATGACCTGCTTTTAATAAATGCTAACACTAAAAAAAGGTTACAACGATTGAGGGAGAAGCATGCGTACAAATAACATATGTCAGCGTGATAACACTACTACAAAGTTAGCAACCTTCATTACAGTCCAAAGGTAATTAATGAGCAATCCAGAATACTACACTTCAAATTAATATAAATTACAATGTTTGTCTTCTCCTTTCTTCACCCATTTTTATAAGAGGCTCGAAATTCTTCTTCAATAACTTTGTCAAAGATTTAGTCGCTACTAGGACATACGATTTTGAAAAATAAAGTGTAGTTCATTTAGAAATACAACCCCATTTCAACGCATTTAGCTGTTTGATCTTCATTTAGTTTTTCTAATTGTCATCCGGCATACGTGTACAAAATTTCAGCAGTCTCGAATATCTTGAAGTCGGGGAATTAGTGAGCCAGTAAGCAATTTGACTTATACATTGCGATATATTATATAAGAATGCATTGGTATATTCCTCATCCTGCCTTCACCACACGTAACGAAATGTATTTACAAGTATTTATTGAATATGCATAGCTGTATTGTAATGAAAAAGTGCATGCTGAAATAGATTCATCGTTGTAAATAAAAAAGTAATTTAAGAATTTCAAATGCGCACTGTTGAATTTAAACTGAATAGATCATTAACAAATAGTTCGCTTGTAATCCAACAGGATTTTCATTATAGCTCAACTAGTATGGGCCTCAGTAAAGCCTGACACATGACGCTGCTCAGGAATGTCAATATCCCATAAGTGTCGAGGAATGTTTAATAACAAGACAAAGCAACTATAACCAAGTTCAGTGAACTGTCAGACAGCAAGGACCCCGTACAGCTGGAAAAAACAATAACGGCGTATTATATGTTTGAACTTTCAGTAAAAAAGAAACACATCAACAGCACATATAAGATAATACATAGTGTATATATTATTTAGATCTTGATAGCAGTTATTTAAATACATGAATGTGGGTTTCCTACTTATCCTTGTCTAAATTTTACTAATATTTATTGATTGAGCGTTACCGAAACTATCACACTAGGGGAAAGAATAATTCCTAACTTCTGTTTGTCTGTCAGCCAGTTATCTCTAGTGATTTATTGGAATACTCAGGTAATTTATTTTCATTTAATACCGATCATTTACTTATTAAAAACAACAGTTAAAGAATATTTATTAAAATATTACTTTAACCACAATCTAGTAAGTGCAGTTATACAAGGTGATTCTCACAAATATATGCAAAATCTTTAGGAAGTATAAACATGGGTCTTCGTTAAAAAGTTACGGCTAGTGAAAGATGTCACCCAAATTTCAGCTCGCCATATAAAACGAGGTATTTCTGAAATTCTGTTAGGATAGATTCCAGGGCGAATTTAACCTGATAAATTCAATTTGACCTGATAAACTAAATAAAACAGATCCTAGAACTATAAGATTTAGAGTATTTTTTGACAAAACCCGTGATAAGATCAAAACTTTAGTGAAAAAAACACAATTTTTTCATCTTTGCGAAACAATGAATTTTTTATTTTAAAAACAAACATATCACAATTAAAAAAAAAATCTTTTAGGAATTTTATTCTGAAGAAGACGTTGTAAAAATGTACACAGAATGCGAATTTATGTTTGATTAAATACATTTTAATTCATACCAGTACAGGGCAATTAATCGGAAAACATTAATCCAAACCTATTTAACTAAACTACTATACATTTTCTAAAGTGTCCACAGATTTCAATGTATTTTTCTTTTTGTTTAAGGAAGGTTCTTGTTCCTTTCCGTATGATGAACCTTTAACTGTGTAACGTAAAATCTTCTTCAGTTCGTCAAAGTTACGCCTCACACAATTAAACTTGATCTCATAAACTATATGCTTCACTCACACCCATATGCGAAAATCCACCGACATAAGATCTGGTAACCTGGGTGGCCAGAAAGAAAGTAGAAACTCCAATACCGATTAATTTATTTGGATGTTAATTCAAGTAGATGAATAAAGTTTCTGAAAAATGTGGCGATGCGCCATCACGTTGGAAGTACAGCTGGATTCGCGTTGGAAGAGAACAACTTCGTTGCATACTTAAGGGGAGCAGACCACTTTTAATATCCCTATCTCCGCCACGTTAACTTATGTACCTATTACTTAAAAACTATAATAGATAAAGAATTGAAACTTTGCATGTACAAACATACACCCTTTATACATCTTTACACCAGAGGATTTTGGAAAATATACTTTACTTTTATATTTATGATTTTTTTATTTTTGTTATTTTTAAAAAAGCCTAAAAATAACTTTGAACATTTTTTTTAAGTGATATTTTTACAAACCCTCTGGTATAAAGTTGTATTATTATAGCTTAAAGTTGTGTAAAAGATTTCATGTATTTACTATTAACGGTTACTGAGTTACAGGTACATATACATAAAAAAATTATAGTTTCGGAAAATGAAGAAAATGTTGAAACGTAACACTTAAAAAGTTATAATGAACAGGTAAATAAACTATACTGCCTGAAGTTTCTCTATTGCATATTTATTCATTATTCTTATCTTTTACAGTTATTTCTTTGCTGATGTACCTCTTGTAAAGTTCCTCTAAGGCTTTTTATATTCTTCATATTCTGCAAGATTGCAAAAAATTAGTAAAATAAACATAAAAAAGTGCTAGATTTGTTTTTTCAATACCTCAGATCTAAAATGGTCTGAGTGTGTACGCTATTTAATTTTAAAAGTGTAATATAACATATAGCTTTGGCTATATAAATAAAAAATGAAAATGTCCGAAAACAATACTTTGTTACCTGTAAAAAAAACCAAAAATACAGCTGTCAAAATTCAGCTGTCAAAAGAGCCGTGGTGTTCAATGCCTCTAAAATACTGTTGATCATGTTGCAGTTCCATTGAAGTAGTACTATAACAAGTAAATAATAGTACTGGTGTAAGAGAAACTCACGATCGGTTGCGTCGCGCTCAGTTCTTGATTGTGCGGATTGAAGTGTGCGTGCAAGCCGTTAGAAAATATTTTTTTCAGCTAACTTATCAAAAGAAAACATATACATGTTATATACCATTGCAAAGAGGAAATTTCAGGCTATTTAAAAACTGAAAAAGCCAAAAAACCAAAAAAATTGAGTTTTAAGTGGTCTGCTCCCCTTAATTCTTCTTGAAGAAACTGTCAGTATATCTGAGCTGATAAGTGTTCTTGAAAAATAAACGGTCCAATCAGCTGATCATGCATAATACCACACCGTACGTTGATACTGAAAAAGTGTTGAAAGTTAAACGTAATTGCTGCAAGAGAATTCATTTCCGTCCATGAATGTTGGTTTTCGTAAATTGTTCATACCATCACGAGTGAACTGAGACTCGTCGGTAAATAAAAAAAAACATACTTAATAAGTCGATGATGAGTGTTAACTCGTAAATAAGTTTAGTATTACTACTCAAATAATTCAATAATTACTAAAGATAATACAATACCTGCACGAACTGAAACTAATTTATAACAAACAGATCAATAATCACATGGACTGAAACCCAGTTGTTGCTCTCAAAATTATTTCAATTCTAGAATTCAAATCATATCACTGTCAAACAGCTGCGCTTATTGTACTGCCAACTTATGAAGTAAAGATAACCGCGCAAAACATAATTATGTGTTTTTTAATCAAATTAAATCAAGAAGGATATGAATGAACTTGAAAAATATTATTGTTGCACTATTCCAACGATAGTGTAAAGTGAGTGCTATAGTTTACGAATATATTAAAGAAGTTACTAAACAACCATGTTGTTTACAAGTATTTGATTATTTAAAAATTAAATACGACCATAAAATGAAGATAAAAGCCTACGTAGTATTCACCGATCATGAACACGCATGCGCGAAAGAGGGTGTAAAGGTTCCAATTACTATTAGTGTGGTTGGTGAAGAACTAGGTGGAAAAGACAACTCTCCTGAACTAAGAAAAATACAAGACAATAAGGTCGTATATATGGTGTTAGTGTTGACTCTGCGCTCGGCGAAGACCAAAATACCGTCTTATGCTAAAGGTGGATTATTTTACGGCTAATATTTCATGTGCGGAGGATGTCCGAGAAATCAATTTGGTTAGTATTTTCTTCTACTTATCGTGAAGGTGACAGTTAAAGAGGAACTGAAAAATGAAGAACTAGGGCCGTTTATTGCCGCAATGCATATAAGGTGTTTATTAATGGTCATTGGCAATTTACTCAAATGTTACTATTTTTCCAAAATCGATTTTGCCTATTATTACAGATCAGAGGAGCCTAATTCTGTCAATAGAAAACTAAGATGTGTTATATAACAGTCTTTAAAAATGTAGCAAAAGTTCGATAGTAACTTTGTCTTTTATACCTAACACTAAATACTTAAAAATAATTTACAGTTAAAACAACATGAAAACTTACACTATTTACGTATTTTTTTGTATAAAAATTGAAAATTATTTTTGGTATTTTAAAACATTTAGAGTTGTAATTGGTATGTTTGTTCAAAAGTTGTTAAAGGGAATTTTCGAAGTCACATTCTGATCATGCTCTAACATTCTGACATTTTCTGAGGTAGAATACTCACCTAATAGCTGCAATGTAAAAATGTAGTGAAAACTAATGATTACTGCTTAAGAAATGTATGAATTATAAATTTAAATGCATTGAAAATAGTGGTTAAATGAATAAATTAAACGCTTTGTTGTTTTATCACAGTTCAATGTTTACACAGAGCATTTAATTACATTTAACAGGCTCTTTGAATTAATAATTTGCAACTTTAGAGACCAAGATGGATTTTTTCAATTTTAAAGACCGGTGAGGTGTAGTCCAGAGGGATTCCAGAAAAAAGATTTGGCGTATACCAACGATCATAAGAGTGTCTGTAAAATTATAGTATAATAGGTTGAACGGTTTACGTGTGAAAGCAAAACAAACAAATAAAGGGTCTTTCGGAATTAATATATTATTACAATTATAGTTTCTTACTAATAAATAAATTTAATTCAGTAAACGCATTAATGTCTATGTGTTCACCTTGATACTGTTAACACAGTTCCTCTTGTCAATTTCAAAGGGACAGCTATGCTGTGAGATTCAGAAATGAATCAAACTTGCAACTACTGTCCGAGTTAACTACTAAAGTTTGTTAACTTGTTGTCCGGATGTTTGGCTTTACGTGCTGATACTGCAGTAAGTCTGTTTAGTGTATGATTTAGTTCGTAATATACAGTCGTGTAACAGCGAAACAAGTTTGCTTTGTGTCATCTTGTATAACAGGCCATTACAGAGTTTTGTTGTTATGAAACAAGAGGAAAACCCTTCTTTTTAAATAACGCATATATTTTTAAATTGGTTCTCTAAAAATAGCTACATAAAATATTTAATTCAACTTATTTCCCTAAGTTTAAATTATCCTTGCTATAACACTCTTATTAAATAAATACACATATTATAAGAAATATTTATTCACAGCCTGCGCAAAACATCATTATTTGAAGGAACTTATATAATTTAATGTTTATTTGTTTACCATATATAGCTTATTTTTATTTTAATATTGCTCCTTTTGGAGAATGAAGTTAAGAATTTACTTACCCAAATTTGATGAAGAGTATGTAAAATGAAGAAAAACAAATATTTTGTCCTGGGATGGACTTAGAAGTAACCACCATCGTTCTCTTGCAGTAATTAAAATTTGTTTGAGGTTCACCAAGATTTTCAAGTAATCTATTTCGACATGATTTCCATATGATTAATATTAAGTATTATTTCAGACTTAGTTCATAGGTTTAACTGACTACCCAATTCTATTGTTCGAATATATTTTCAAATTTTTCAATGAAATCTTTTTCTGCCGTAAAAATGTAACGTCTTTAACTTTAGGCTACGCTATCACTCGTAAAGCATTCAAGATTATCATGCTCATCAACGAACTCGATCTTGCGTATTTAGAATAGTAGTTTTATTATGCTCCTATTCTATACTATGTTTTTGTCTCAAGATATTCTGTGGATAGACAGAAATGCAGGTATAAGATAAATTTGATCAGGCGGAAAAAGTAATTTCCACCATGTCCTTAGACTAACCCAAGATGATCCAGGCATCATTTTGACTCAATCTTCAAACCAGATAAATTAGGTGAATTATTAATAAAGAAAATATCAAACTATAATGAAATCGTGAGTTTAAATTAAACTTAATTTGATCTTTCATACTACTGAATATTCAATACATTAAATATATACGAAAATAGATTTAATATTTAGTGTGTGATGTATATTCCATAATTGTATCTAACAATGTTGTAACTTATATAAGAGAAGTAGACTTGTATATTACTTTTAACAACATCATCAGGTGTTATACTCTATGTTTTTCTGATTGATAATTTCCTTTATTGCTGAACCACGATAATCTTTTAAAGATAAATATTGATATTTCGAAGTATATATTCCTTAGACGAACAATACATGCCAGTTAAAGCGGACAAAGTGTTTTATTGTAAGGTTATAAGTCAGAAATCCGGTCATTCCTTTATTTCAGCAACTGTACTATTATATTATTCAGCTCTAAAACATAGGGAAACTACATAATGTATATTTTTGTATTATTTTCGTTACATAATTTAAGATAGTTTTTACTTTATGAAAATACTACTACATTCAAATTTCAGGTAATATTCAAAAGAGTCTCAGAAACAACAATTTAAATTTTTTCATAATTTTAACCCACGTGTGCCCCTATTGACATAGTTAGAAAGCAATCTCTGCATGAATATAAGTAGGTATAAAGGATACCAAATAATTATTCCAGCACCTATGGTTAATCTAGTAAAATGATTAAGAATACATAAACCTAACATGCCTGGATTTGAATGGACCGATACAATCAAAAACTTTCTAAAATCTCTGTTTATTATGGAGGGCTAAGTATTTATTTTCATGTTTATTTACTCTGTAAATTTTAATTGAAGGCTATAAGAGTTGTTTTTAAAATGTTGTTTTTGTCCTTTTATTTATTTCCCTGTTTTGAATGAGAAAACAGCCACTCTAAGTGGTTTCGCTGAGGTCACATGCTATATTTAAACTATATGTTAATATCTCACATTTTAAAATTCTATTTTATCCTTGTTATTCTATCAAAAAAATCAATGTTACCCTTACGATCAACGCAATAATATTCGATAACGCTCATCCAAATTTCACGGTGTCACAAACACCACCTTCAGTTCAGTTCGTTCTCCATATATTATGCAGAAATACAGACAGTAGAGAGATAAATCGAGTGAAACTTTGTCTCTGCTCGACTTGTAGCTTCGCTAATGGTCAGCCAATAATTCAGTTTATTAATTATACGTTCTGCTCAAATCAGTTGGCATCACAAATTTCAAGGTCATGTTTTGATTATTTCTAAGTAAACTCTAACATTGAAAAGGTTATTATTAAAAGGTATGTAAAACACGTGTTGTTAATTAATATTATCTAACTGTTATTTTCTGAGAATTGTGACTAAATTGCTATTTAGTAGTGCTGTGTTTCAAGGTTATAAACATATTTAGTGGCCACAATATATCATGGAGATTATAGAGAACAACAATATCATGTTAGGTGTAAATGACAGTAACACAGAGGAGGTGTGGATTGATATCAGCCAACCGCCGCGCCGGGAAATAATTAATCACACAAGGGATCGGTACAATGTTACCTGCCGAGGACCGCGTTAAACCCTAAAGCTGGATTAAATTCCGTTGAGCCTTTCTCGCTGTCCCACAAAAACCAAACTTGAGTTAATTTTGGAACACATGCTACACAATATATCATACGTGTTTAGTTTTTAGAAAGAACAAAAAGATTCTCTAACATATCAGATGTTTACGGTGGGGATTAGTGCAAATTTATCTGTGCGATATATTACAAGGAAAGTCTTCCTGATTCCAAGAACATTGGAGACATTTTTAAAGTGTGGGTGGATGTAAATTAATTTTCTGTGACGTGGCAAATTTACATAATGAAATGTTACCTAATTCAATAAAAACCGGAACTTGTGAAATTCGTTTTAACCATGTCTTAAGGCATGATAAATGTCTTGTACATCACAACAAAGATACTGTACTAAGCTTTGAAGTTTGTTTTTTAAGTGTTGTGCCTGGGCTATTGCTTTTGGCAACATTACCGAAACAATTAGACAATTTCAGGTTGCTATCAAGGAATTGAACCACCTAGCAATCTAACAATAACTAATTGGAATAATCTTTGGTTAGCAACTGAAAGTGTCGTAAAAGGTGCTCGAGAGAATCAAATGATGAAAGAGAAGTACTAGTATTCGCATCAATGCTCCGCTCTCCACGTAAACCGAAATCACTAAGGAAGGTTTAACTTAAAACTGATGTTCCAAAGTCTTCAGTACAGATAATAGTTAAGATAAACAACATTCAATTTTGCAGAAGCCACTTAATGCATAATCTTTTTAAAGATGATCTGGACAGGAGCGTGAAACTTTTTTCTCGTATCATTGAGTTTCATGAGCGAGATCCTGATTGGAATACTCAATTGTTTTCAGACGAGTCCACTTTCTACCGCAATTGTGCTGTAAATACGCATAATGTTTATTATTACAACACCGGTAATCCACGCAATCTTTAATAAACTCTACTTAAATCAAGAGGAATTACTGTTTGGGCAGCTATCACTTGTAATGGGGTGCTATCTTACGACATTTCCGACAGTACAATTACTGGGAATAGGTATGAAGCGATTACTAAATGACGGTTGGATTAGTCGTAGAAGTGATTTTTTAGATTGGCCAGATTCCCAGACTTATCTGTGTATGATTTCTTTATATGGAGTTACTTAAAGGAACTAGTGTATACTCGAAGCTTCAATAATGACGAGGAAATAAAACGTCACTTGACGATGAACTTCTCCAGATATCGCAAAATTTCTTTGTAAGAGCTTACGATGCATTTAATAAGCGCTGTTATCAGTGTATCGCTGCGGATGGATTACAGTGGACTGTAAGTGTACATTTTTTAATAGGCTGTGTTCTAATTTTCTGATTGAAATGCTTTATTTCTCTAGAACATGACAATAAATAATTGTAAAAAACAAAAAAATATTTATATATATTAGCAGTAACCCGCGCCTTTGCACGATATTTTATATAGAATAATAGTTACATTTTTAGGCATATAATTTTTATATGGCATAATAAACACTCCTCAAAATAAGTATATACACTACAAGATATTCAAATATACTGATACACTTCAGAATAATTGCAGTTTAAGTTCAAAGAACAATTTTTGAAGTCCTGAACTCGGAGAGTGAAATTTTTTATGAGTACTGTTGAAATATGAGTACACAAATTTCTCTGCAACACTCCCATAATAGTTGCATAAAAAAAAAGCTCTAAGAATTTTAGTGATACGAACTATACTGTATAAGGGCACGAGGAATATGAGTCCATCGATTGTAATCTTAATGAAAGCATATATGATGTAATATGATAGAGACCTATGATAATTTTGGATTGAATGTAGACATGTGTAAATTAAATATTATTTGAAAGAAAATTTGTTGTTAAAAGTTAAAAAATCGTCAATTTGCTGCTGTTCAAATTTACTAAGAGTTTGAAGCGGGATTTCTGTTTTAAATAATTTACACATTATATGCCGTAGTAGTTGTGTTTTGCCTAGTGGCTACGATAGAAAATATTCATACACACTGAGTCCGAGAGAAAAGTCTACTCCAACAAAAAGTGTATACTTTCGGTACTTTAACTCTTCTTCTTTGTTTAAGATATTCTTCGTGCCTTAGATAGTTTACCCTGATGAAGAAAATATATATACTACAAAGCTTAGCTTGGGTTCTACTTAAATAAAAAAGTGGCTTCTTCCGTTTAGCCATATATTAAATTGACTGTTAAATATTCTTTTACTTAACGCGCATTTGGGTGTAATATTTTCAAGTCATAATTAGGTCTAAAAACTAAGTTTTTAAAACTTTTATTAATATTCTTCTTATCTCGGTGTATATATTATTATTTAATATTATAATATTAATACAATACAATATAATATAATTATAATATAATATAATATTAATATTATAATAATATATATAGTAAGAAGAATATTAATAAAAATTTGAAAAACTTAGTTTTAGACTAATTATGACTTGAAATATTACACCAAACTGCAAGAAAACCAACCAATTTGGTGATATCTAATAGTGTAACAATTTATTGTATGTTAGATCCTATGAGATAAGATTTTGCTGAAATTTTAATAATTTAAATGAAATATAATATACATTTGAAAACACATTATAACAGGATTCAAACAAGAATTTTAATTAGGGAATATTTAAGATTCACTAACAACTAGAACTTTTCCAGTTATTGCTCAATGGACTTCTCTTTAATGAAGGAAAGGATTTTTAATATACTAGCATCAATGGCTGGACAACTATAGTTAAGTGTTTTAGAGTTTATTTGGAGTTTAAAGTTAAAATGAGAACAACATGCACTAACAATGCGCTTAAACTTGCTGCTTCATTTATTTTGGTATAAAATGTATAATTGTCTATCAATCTGCTATTTTTGAGATAAATCCTGGAAACCCGGTACATGGGTTCTTCTCGGTAAAAGAAAGAAGGATATTGATTTCGGGGGGTTAAATTTATATATACAGGGTGTACATAAAGTCCTGCAAGGGTTAAATATTTTCTGAACGATAACAGATAAATCAACAAGATTTGGTACATCAATACTAAACATAAACATCTACTTTTTGAACGAAACTATCAGTTTTTCTGTAATATCATGGGGACGTCCCGCAAGGAGTCAGAAAGAAATCTTAAATAGGAGCATAGGTCAATATGGCGGCTGTTCAAAGGTTTTACTTGGTTACATTTTATTAGTAGCCATAACCCTAGTAAAGCAAAACTGCAACCAAACGAATACTGCAGCTAACTACTACATTATGCTTTTCAGTTGTACAGAAGTGAATTATGACGTTCAAAAATCTGCAAAATTCTTTTAATAGTTTTTTTATGTGCATCTTTCCAACTGTCAAATAACCGGAGGTGAACAATTCGAACATTTACTCTGAAAACATTTGGTAAGTAAAACATCTTTTTAAATAAAACATTTGAACAGCCGCCATTTCGTACTGGATCAATCTTTTTGAGTGCGGTTTGCAGCATTAAACTCTGCTAAATAAGCCCTTTAAAATGATGTCCATATTTACCTATGCGGGATGGACAGCACTACTAAAATAAGATAACTAGAATAGCCTACTATGAATAGACTGGCTAATAGGAAAGTCCTAACTGCGACCCAAAGATAAGAGATTTCTAATTGTTACTGTTATCAGGTTTTCCCCATTATCAATATATTAGGACCAAATTTGTAACCCTTGAGGATAAACTAACGTCATATTTCACTTCTGTCCAACTGAAAAGCATAATGCAGTAGTTTAGCTGCAGTATTCGTTTGGTTGCAGTTTTGCTTTACTAGGGTTATGGCTACTAATAAAATGTAACCAAGTAAAACCTTTGAACAGCTGCCATTTTGTACTGGATCAATCTTTTTGAGTGCGGTTTGCGGCATTAAACTCTGCCAGATAAGCCCTTTAAAATGATGTCCATATTTACCTATGCTCCTGTTTAAGATTTCCATCTGACTCCTTGCGGGACGTCCCCATGATATTACAGAAAACTGATAGTTCGTTCAAAAAGTAGATTTTTAAGTGTAGTATTGATGTACCAAATCTTGTTGATTTATCTGTTATCGTTCAGAAAATATTATACCCGTGCAGGACTTTATGTACACCCTGTATACTTACATAATGATGAATTTTGTGAGTAAAGAGAAAACTAATCTCATTATGTTTAAATGATAAGTGGGTATTAAAAAATCAATCATATCATTTTAATAAATATAATGATTTTTATATTAAAAGAATTTTGCCCGTAACAAAAATTTACAATTTTAATACTAAATGATTACGAGTCTATTCCTTTCTAAGTCATGTAGTACACGAGATCACGATAATCCCGATCTGTAGCGAAACCAAATCCAAAGAAGCTTACAACTAAACTACAACTAGACTACAAGCTTCTTTGGTGAACTCACGCGAAGTCTTGTCTAAGTCTGAGGTAAGGCTGCGGGCAGTTCTGCTACCTGTCAGGTTCATGTAGAAACACAAACTTTTGTTATGTGTTGTTCATCCCTTTAATACTGTATATACATTGACATAAAGTTATGCAAGTTTTAAGCGTCTCAAATTTTATTGTAAGATATACTTAGTCAGTTAATATAGTATAGATATTACTATTAGTTTAATATATATATATATATATATATATATATATATATATATATATATTGTTAGTAGTTTAACAATATTTGGGTATTCCATGATTTTTAGAAATAAAAAGCTATATGTTATTGTTACAATTTAATTATATCTATTGATTTTTTGCTTAAATGTAATCAATTACAATTTATTAGAACTAGTTCTTAGCTTTGAGGTTGATCGCCCAGTTCTGAAAACCACTTATATAGTCTAAATTTTGAAACCATTTACATATGATTTAAAGTAGTTACTTAAAGTTTTCTCACACGTACTTTTAACGAACTTTCAATGTGTAAAGAAAAATATTTTAAGATAATATTTATCTGGAACTATCATCATTCTGTAGCAAGCGATTAATCAACCAATACAGTCCTTCAGGTGAAGGGTGAGTGATAAAGAGATTAGCTTTGACGGCGCCTTTTTAATAAATGTGTTTTTCATTTTTATTACGAATTTCATTAATTATATTTTAATTTCCCGTTTATGTAACTTCTGCACAAGTTTTAAATAGTATGTTACTATTTATATTTAATATTTATACATAATAATGTTTTTACGTTACTAAAACAAGCGGAAAGATTAGCTATATAAAGATTTATTAGTATATCTTTCTTAAAATAAAGTAAATGAAAGTGATCCTATTACAACAATTTTACCGTTTGTCTCACTGAAAGTCACTTTCTCATTGATAATGTGAGCTTCGATTGTCAATTCATATCTTTTTAAACTTTAACGAAATCCATGCTTATGGAGCCTAATAACACATATAACCCTTTAGATAAATAAAACAACTACGTCTAAAGAGCCATGACATATACGCGAGAAGCAACATCAATTAGTGCCACTATAGTTATAGTGCCACTGTAGTAAGTGATTGAGCATTTACATGTTATACATAATCCAGAAGACACTTATCCATCAAAAGAATATGGGATGCAACTGCTCGCTTTGAATATTAATTGCGGGCAAACGTAGATCTGCGCCCGGTGGAAATCCTTGATCTTCGGCCATTGCTTATAATTCCATAACGAGAATAATACAAGCCTACCACAGTATAGCGTTCCTGTTGCCTACCAACTCTTTAGCAAGTGTAAGTAAACATATCATTTCCAGCTCATTCGGAAGTGGTATATTTCACATGACGCGTCATCTAGAAATGTCAAACTGATGATGCAATTTTATTTTATGTTTGACGTTACAGATCAGGATTATCGTGATCTCATATTTGTCATAATTTAGAATATCATTCATTATAATTTTTACTATGCAAATTTTATATTTGTAATATTACACCCAGCAATAAAGTTAAAAACTAACTAAAAAATTAAATTAAATTATTATTGAGCATGATTTTTTTCTAATAAAAATTTGTTAGAGGCCTTGGATTTCGGACATTGTGCAGTTATGGAGAATTATGTTCTTTTTACATAGTGCATAACAGATTTTAAGAAAACTTGGTGATTTCTCACAAATGTTTAGTATCCAGATATTTCGCACGCTGGAGGTCACACGATATAATACAGTGGACGATGAAGTGGAACAAAGTAGATCACGGATATTAAGGTTTGATTATACTATAGTCAGCCTCAGCAACATCAAGAAAGTCATTCGTTTAAGTATTCATACACATTCGATTTTATAGATTACGACGTTATGGGTTCAGATACATACTTATTTCTATTATTCTCGGCTCATTTACCAACAAATAATTGTATAATAAGATAGCGAACAGACGCAATACAGCTGACAGTGTAGTCTATTACAAAATACATTAGAATGCTATCGGTACCTTCTTCTGGCTAATGATACTGTGCCGATACATAAAACATACTCATTCATATACCTTATTATTTTGGTGCTAAATAACCAATTATTTGCTAAAATGAAACACCAGTCAGGAGCATAAATCTTAATATGTAACTAGGAAAGGAAATTTCTTGTAAATTTAAGTAAAACTAAGTTTTTATAAATAGAACGTTTTGGGATATTTTAAAGAGACCATTTTATACTAATTCTAATGTGTACTATTCTGGTTTATTCATTAATTACTTTTGAGCTGATGTAAGTTTTAGCTAACTTTGTTTACGTAAGCGACAGAGCATTAATATTCACGTATCTTCAACACTCGAGGGTATTTTAAAATTTATATTTTATTACTGTTAGATTTCGGTACAAGTAAATCACTAATGTCTATACCAATCTATGAGCTCTAAAACTGCGCAATCATTTTTAACTTCTAACCGTATATTATATTTAATTTTCATGATTTACAAAGGGCAATTATTAAGGCGATATTTTTGTCCTACATTTAAAATTTTTATTTTTGTCTTTTTTATTTTCTTTGAGTTTTTTTTATAAATAAATGTGTGGATTAAAAATTAAACTATATTTTCCGCACATATGCCCTTGTTCAGTGATAAAATATATTAGTAATACATATATTTTTTTTATCAATATGTTAGTAATACAATTGAACGAGTTAATTATTTGTAATCTGACGGAAATTTTATGCATAGTAAAAATGTCTGGTTTGATTTTCTTGACCCATTAAGTATTAGAGTCGGATACCACTTGTAACTCGTATTGAAAACGGGCTTTAAATAGAAAGTAATTAGGGATCCATCGAGAGGCCCAAAAATAAAAGAAACCCAACACTGAGACGTAACCATTGATTAATTGCTTGGAAGTGTCTCTGAACTTACAAGTTCCACGTGAACTGTGCGAGTTCCTAGACTATTAACGTGTGTAGGTCGCAAGCGGGCACTCACGCAATAGTGTCTAATATCTGTCAATCTAAAACTGTCATTAGAGTGAAATAATATCATTTACCTCAGGGGGATGCTACAGACATAGGCTGAGATTAGGGACTGTCACACTCCGCAGGACGCCATGCTGGAGGTGCCTAGGGTCAGGCTGGAGATGGGGAGGAATGGATTTAAATACTTTGGCCCCTAGATCTACAACAGCGTCCCTCACAATCTAAAGGCTTATGGATATTCCTCGTTAAAAACAATCTCAGACTGGCTTTGGAGGAGGAGTGTTTCACCCCTAAATAGCCGTTTAATGTAATGTATTATCGGTTTGATTAGTTTAATTTTGTATTTCTCGGATGATGATAGATAGATTTGTATGTGCCTTGATTGAAAATGTATGACTTGAGTTATTTTGAAAAACAACAATGTAATGTTGAAAATCGCTTAAAGACGTTATTTATTTATTTATTATTTTATTTATTAAATTTAGACCACGGGTGAGACTCCTGACAACCATCAGTCTTGGTTAAACTTTGTTCTGTGTTTAGCAGGTCGATTGTATCCCTTACTATTCTGTTCTCTACAGTTAACAATGTACTCGCAAGACCAACAATATTTTACTTATCATAAATTCCTCTCTATGCCTTTTATCACTATCTATTACCTTTAAGATTCCATCCAAATGTCTACAATATAGAATGAGTTTTTCTTAGTTCAAAATGATTGACTACTACACTGGTTGAAATAAAATGTAAATTGGCTTTATTTAGGAGGCGAAGGTAGAACTAGCAATAGCTTTCTATTATTCAACCTCTGTTACAATACTGAAAAGGTACATGAGATTACAAGATGACAGAGGGAAAGCGGCAAACCACGACATCGAGGGAAGAATATAACGCACAATCAGCTTGTGCTTTGTGTTCTGAATGTAAAATATGGAAACATACATTTACGATCCTCACACCAAGGTACGAGAGTTACACACCCCATACACGGTACTTTTTATTTCATGTAGAGTTACTCGAAGACATTACATAAAGTGCCTTAAAGATGGTGTAAGACACTGTAATTAATCCTGTCGATGTAGCAAATTTCGTGTAAAATCTGAAGTTTCCAATCTGTTTTATTGCAGTAGTAACAGTGTTAACCTTATATATAAGATTATTTATTTCCATGACTAATAAAATGAATAAAAACTTGTTTTATGAAAATCTGTAGCCTCAATTCATATTTAGTTGATAATAAATTCTATTATTTTCTTTACACATTTATTTATTATATAAGCAATTCCCATTATACATAATATTCAAATTTCTTTACCAAGGCTAATACTGCCTTAGCCTTATCAAGAAGGGCTTTAAATGAGGTAACATTTTGTTCTGAATAATACAAAGTGCTTTAGGCTGGCATACTCGACAAAAGAATACGTTTGTTAGACATCCACAGCTACAATTTAGTTATATGAAAATCTATACAAGATTCATAATTACACTCCAAATGCTCCATAATTTAACTATATTTGCTTGAAGAAAACACTTTATGTTATAGAGTATCTTTGAGGAAACTTATATCTCGATAGTATAATCTCAATTAACTATTATGACATTTTTATAATACACCATTTTTGCTCAAAAATATTAATTTGGATTTTTCAGTCAGTCATATACTTATGTTTAAATTTCGGTTGTTTGGACGGTTTTTTTTTATTTTCAAATTCCTAATGAAAACCCGGAGAATATAAAAATATGAAACTTTTTTCAATTTAGGTAAACCCTAAACCGAAAACCCTAATTTTATCGTTTCCAAAAAATTGGGTTATTTTCAATCACGTTAAAAATGTCAGTACTAAAATTTTTGCGAGTTTATTTTTGTCCAACTTTAGAAATTTAGACACGATTTTACCAAACACTTCTTCCATGTTATAATTGTCATAAACATTTTCTTTACACATAATAATGCGAAATATAAATATCAATACATAACATTTTACCAACTGAGCGAATTCTTATTCGACGTTCAGACCGAGTCAAACGGTATACCACTTTAACTTTGAAGGGCGATCTGGCTGCGAATCATCTTCAACGTTTTCTCTGATATATTTCAAACGCTTAAAGCATTAAAACACATCCCGGCGATAAACGTTCACTGCCATACACTTAATTCAGAAAATTTTAAGTTCCTGTAGTAGATTTCTAGGTTTAAAGTCAAATTTCACAATAATCAGCTGCTCTACTATTACACTATATCCGGTAAAAAACAAAAACAAAATTAATGTGGATCTTATTAAACGGTTTTGTTTCAGTGAGACTAGCTGCATGTTGAAGAGAAAGGTTTACACTAAACATCTTTTTATTAATTGGAGTTGACGCATGCCTCCTTGATCCGCAGCTGCGTTAGTCTCGTTATTGCCACCAAGTATATTCCAGAATTTTAATAAATAGTTCAAATTCAGGTTTGATGTTGTTTTGTATTACAAGGAGAAATGAAGTCAGGCCACTTGTAACCCAACAGCTATTTAATGAACGTTCATTCCGTATTTAAAATTTCTTCTTTATTTAGTTCTTCAAATATCCTGCAGGAGCATTTTTCTAACTCCTTGAAAGATATGTAAAAATTAAAATCGGCAACAGAGTCAGTACTTGAGATATCTTTCTGATAGTTTACTTTAGCTAAATATGCAAAATGTCCTGTCCGTAGCTCAATCTGTATTCGAGTAATGCTGTGGAAAGTTAGGCATCGCAACGATTATCCAAATTCCACGAATCATAATGGAACTTGATCTCGCCCATGAATGAATGATTTTCAAGTTTCATTCTTAATTTCAAGTTTCTGGCCTTAGTACTTCTCAAAATATCTTGAAGAAAATTAATATTAGAAATTAAGCTTCGTGCACAATTTTTAAGCGTATACCTCAATTATTAGTTCTCGAAATATATTGTAGGTATAACAGACAAGAATGCTCACAGAACAGACATTTTGCCAACCTCTCGAGTGTTTATACTCTAATTAGCTAACGCTCAGCCAATATTCATACGTTTCGTTTTAGACATAAGTCTTATAAACAAAACACATAAATAAGGAGGGTATTAGTTTGAAACTCAAATAAAATACTTTAACATTCTTATCATTAAATAATCAACAACTGACCTTGAAAATATAATGGTTTCTGGAAAATACTCATGGGGTGTATTTTACTTGTAATACTACTTTACGGGAAATTAAGTTTAGGTCTCCATTATTATCGTCTGTTACTCTAAGTGTAATATGTCAATAAATTAGCTTTAATCCTTTTAAACGTTACTTTTCCGGTTATGAAACAGGATTAATAATTATTATAATCACAATAGTAGGAAATTAAAAACATTATTTATAGAAAGTTAATAACTTAAAAAAAATTTCAATACCTCACACGAAGTAGTGTTAGTAATAAAAATTATGTATATGTTTATGCCTGAGCAAAAGATTAAAAAAATTGAATTAACGAGTTTTCTAGACTATAACTAACGAGTATTTTTTACTATAATTTTTAAAAATCAAGTCAACTAACAAACTGTTAATGTACAGATTAAATGAAAATAAAGCAATAAAACTACAGTATAGGGCGGAGAAAGGGTGGACAGGTTAAGTCTCGTAATGTTACTGAGGTCAAGGGAAAAGAGAAAAATAAATTGTATCGAGTAGTTTCATTACATATAACCGGCTATGGGATCAGAGCTGATCTTATTACCAACCCACTCTATAGCAACAAAAAATAATATTTTCTACGAAATACTGTCAGTTAGGCACAATCAGTGGTATGTTATATTTTAGAAATTTAAAAATCTTGTTATGACATGCTCACACATTATGAACACAATTTGATTCACTTCAAATATTCTCTTAAAAAATATGTTCTTGTAAGAAGATTAAAACTAATTCATTCTTGTAAATCTTCTAGTCTTACATAAATTTAGAGTAACAACACTAAATTATAAACCAAAAGTTGTCTTCATTTGTTTTTAATAGCAAAAGTAACTTATAGCATGTTAAGGTTTACCTTAAACTACTTTCTTTTGACTGGAATGGGATTCTCTAACCAGCTTATTTAGTTCTGTCATGACCTAACACCAGAATCTGGAGTCCACATCGGCAGGAAGAGATGCAGTAGAGGACGTTGAAAACGAATTGCTTGCATTGTTTGGACATAAATACACTCATTGCAAAGAGGCTTTGTCTGGTACATTCAGCAGCCATCCTGTGTAATATTAATGAATATCTATTATTATTGTATCATCAGGTTTACTAGATCTGAAATTGTTTTAAAGTACTCCATAAACTATATTGTATATAGATTCAATACCGTTGTTCCAAGAGTTACTGACACTAATGTAGTTAGAGATCACGCCCAGAATTTTTGGATCAACCTGCATTACAGTGTGACTAAGCAAACTTATTTTTATATCGTACAGGATTAACTAGAGTGGGATCTTTTCACCCAGGATATATTTCAGAGGATAAATGTTTCTTGTTAGGTTTCACCTTTATGCATTAGCTACTTAGTAGAATTTTCTAACTATTTCATTCCGGAATATATGCACAGAACCTTTCCCTTCCACCGATTTGTGGTAGCTGCTTCAGTTTAAAGAGACAGCTTAGCGTGCCAAAGAGTTTTCTTAGTATCTTTCCTTACTCATTCTCCTCTTTGCTGCCGATAGTATTTTGTGTAATTAAATATAACAGAATGTAATAATCCTGGATTATACAACCATATCAAACTGTAAATTATTTATTCGAAGTTAAATGGTCTATTTACGTCCTTATATTGATATTGTCGAAAATTATACTTGAAAGCAGTAGAAAATATTTACGAAGTGGATTTATAAATTTGAAGACAACAGAAATTATTTGTATTATCTTCTTGATAAAAAATATGTAGATCTTCAAAATATTAAACCTAAACATAAAATAGAACCTCTTACCACCTTCAAAATCACGCAATAAAACAATTTTGTATGTTACTAGACAGTTTTATTAGTTTTAATATGTACAGTGGTTTAAATTGTACTGAATTCTGTTGATTACTTAATTAGTTTATGATCTCTTTGTATATATTTGTAAATCTGGCTTTTGAAAGATAATAAAATGTATATGATATATACTTAATAATCAGATTCTGGTAATATTATAAGTTTAAAATAACAATTATGAAACATAATCATTATGTAGAGGTTGAAAATATAACAATCTCTAAAGAGCAGCGGGAAGGACAAATCATTTTGCGTGTGTATTATTTCTGAGAAAAATGTTCAAGAAATGGTTAAGAGGAGAAATTCTTAAGAGAGTTCTTGACTATAAAAGTTGACTATTGCAAATTAAAGGAAATTGTGGAATATATAACTACATTTCTTCGAATTTGCATTACTAGTTTTTCTCTTTAAAGTGACAAAGAAGTTCTTTGTTTGAAGGTTGTTTTTTGACGATGGATGGAAGGATTGTGAAGGAGGAAACAGGATTTTTCCGGACATTTTGCCATCGTTAAGTGAAACAAGAAAACAGTAACACTACGTTTCGAGATCTGCAATCTGATCTCTTCTTCAGGTAAAGAACTAACCTAATACATAATTACAAACTAGGTTAAAATAAACAAATCTTACTAAAAGCGTTGTGGCACGCCTGAGTCAGGAATCACAACCTACATGTTGTTATGTCAACTTCACTAACACTAAAGACATGCACTAAATAAAAAAAAAAAAAAAAAAAAAAAAAAAAAAAAAAAAAAAAAAAAAAAAAACTATACAAAACACAATCATTAAACTAAACTACGGAATACAGGTCACAATATGTCTTCACTCGTCTACTAACCATTTACGACTGACCAGAGGGGGGTAGCCAATGGTAATCGTGACGGCCGGCTAAAACAAGATGGCGGAAATACAAGGGAAGGGGATAACAGGAATGGGCCCATTCGTTATTATTGGTTCATGCGAGATGAACTTCTTAAAACCATATTGTGACTCCGCATTGGTTTATTGCAAATATCCGATCCGTTTGATACTTTTGGTATTCTCTTTTAGTTCATTTTTTAGAATTGGCAACCAAAGCGGCCTAATCTCGACTGATGGTTGACTGATTGGTTGGTCTGCCAATTTAATGTATGTTGCCTCAATTAATTTCCTTTTGAAGAAATGTGGTTCCCGATGTATTATGTGGGCTTCATCCCAATTCATATGATGGTCTTCGGACCAAACAATGGTGTGCAATTTTTGACTTTTCTGTGAAACCCTTTCTCGTGTTTTCTTTGTGTTCTTTTATCCTTATGTTTAGTGGTCTTTTTGTCTCGCCTATGGTATTCCCTATTGCAGCTACATTTTATACTGTAAACACAGTTTTTGGAATCCTGTGTGCCATTTTTTGGTTTTGTTTTTTACGAGACTTTGTCTGTGTAAGAGTGTGGTGTTGTGTGTTTTAAACGCGGTTCTAATGTTGTACTTTCTACCTACTCTTCTAATTTTCTCCGATAATCCCGGCACATAAGGGATTGACATAAACGCAAATTTATCACAATTCTGTTTTTCTGACTCAGGAATGATTCTTCTGGTTCGTTTGCACTTATTAATTACTAATTGAGGGTATCCATTGCTTCTGAGATCCGATTCAATTTTCTTAAATTCTTCTTTTAGTCCATCTTTATCTGAGCACAAGCTCTTTGCTCTATCAAACAACGAGTAGGCTACTCCTTCTTTGACAGATTTTTGATGGTTGGATTGATAATTAATTTAATATTTTCCTGTGTGTGTTATCTTTCGAAAAACAGTTGTCTTAAGGACATCCCTATCTCTTAATACACACACATTCCAAAAAGGGAAGCTTGTTTTGGACTTCCACTTCCATTGTGAGGCGGATGGAAGGAGAAATACTATTAATGTGATTCAAAAAATTATTTAATTCAATGTCTCCATGAGAAAAAATAACAAAGGTATCATCCACATACCTCCACCAAATCTTCCGGTTTGAACTGAGCTGAAGCCAAAGCTTTTCGCTCGAATTCCTCCATAAAAGATATTGGCGAAAATAGGAGACAGTGGAGAAACCCATTGCCATCCCTCATCTTGACGGTAAATTTTACCCTCTAACTCAAAATAATTGCATTTGAGTGCATAGTTCTAACAGTTCCATAATTACTGGCACGGGAAGTTTAGTTCTATCCTTTAATGTTTGGTCTTCTTTGAGACGTGATTTAATAATTCCGAGAGTTTCTGGAACTGGTACATTTGTAAATAGACTTTCGACATTCAAAAACTTACCAGTTTGTCAGTTTCAGTCAACTTTAGGGATTTTGACTTCTCTACGAAATCCCTGGAATTTTCCAAGAAACGTAGTGTTACTGTTTTCTTGTTTCACCTTAAACGATGGCAAATGTTCCGGAAAAATCCTGTTTCCTTCACAATCCTTCCATCGTCAAAAACAACCTTCAAACAAAGAATTGATTCTCGGTACGGACCCGGAACCAGTAAACAAATCAAAGACCTTGAGAGCTTGCATCTTAAATTAACTAAACACATTAATCATTTAACTTTCTTGCATAAATGTAAGGTTGAAGACCTTATGCCTATAGGGTTAACTCTAAAAACTCCTTTTCATAGTAGGAAAGCCAGTAAAATTTTGTCTTCTGCTTCTAAATCTTTACTTAAAGAAAGAATTGCATATCATCATCGTGAAAAATACCTCCTCCCAAAATAGTATGAGTGTAAAAAAAACTGAATTAAAAACACTGATCGGTACAGCAATTCAACAACATTCTCGAAAGCATCCAAAATAGATGTATAAAAGTTTCAGAAACAGATAAGAAAAAGAAAATCTCCAAACTGGAAAAAAAATTAGGCCTAAAAAATGTGATTTGCCTAAGGATGGCAACGTGAATACGGATGCAAATAATAAAAACGTAATCAATCTCTCTTCGAAAATCCTGAATGAAGCGGAAATATCAGTATTATCCAAGGGTTTAAACTTTTCTGTGGCACAAAAATCGGTAAAGGCACTGGATTTCGTAACTGGAATTGAGTCGGCTGTTTCACAGTTACCTGAGGAACAGGGTGACCGCTTCCGCTGCGAGGCCAGTCTTTTACTCAGAAAAATTCCTCCACAAAACCCAATTTAACAATAGAGGAGAAAAAGGCAGGTTCGATCCTTGGGAAAGATGACACGGTCAAAATCTTACCTGCCGACAAAGGCAACGCTACTGTGGTACTTGACTCAGTAGCGTATAAAGAAAAGATTGCGGAAACTTTAAATACTGGCAAATATACAGTTTTAAATAAAGACCCGACTGATTCATTTGAACGCAAAGTAGCAAACACCTTAAGAAAACATAAAGAATTTTTTTCAGATAAAATTTAGATCTAAATTAACTCCTCACCACTCCAAAATCCCCATATGTATGGCCTTCCCAAAATCCACAAACCTACCATCCCTCTCCGGCCCATCATTAGTTCTCGTGATTCACCTTGCAGGGAATTGTCTAAAGTCCTCTTGGACATCTTAACACCATTGGTAGAAAAAACTGACTCTTTCATCAAAAATTCCAGGGATTTCGTAGAGAAGTCAAAATCCCTAAGTTGACTGAAACTGACAAACTGGTAAGTTTTGATGTCGAAAGTCTATTTACAAATGTACCAGTTCCAGAAACTCTCGGAATTATTAAATCACGTCTCAAAGAAGACCAAACATTAAAGGATAGAACTAAACTTCCCGTGCCAGTAATTATGGAACTGTTAGAACTATGCACTCAATGCAATTATTTTGAGTTAGAGGGTAAAATTTACCGTCGAAGATGAGGGGATGGCAATGGGTTCTCCACTGTCTCCTATTTTCGCCAATATCTTTATGGAGGAATTCGAGCGAAAAGCTTTGGCTTCAGCACTCAGTTCAAACCGAAGATTTGGTGGAGGTATGTGGATGATACCTTTGTTATTTTTTCTCATGGAGACATTGAATTAAATAATTTTTTGAATCACATTAATAGTATTTCTCCTTCCATCCGCCTCACAATGGAAGTGGAAGTCCAAAAACAAGCTTCCCTTTTTTGGATGTGTGTGTATTAAGAGATAGGGATGTCCTTAAGACAACTGTTTTTCGAAAGATAACACACACAGGAAAATATTTAAATTATCAATCCAACCATCAAAAATCTGTCAAAGAAGGAGTAGCCTACTCGTTGTTTGATAGAGCAAAGAGCTTGTGCTCAGATAAAGATGGACTAAAAGAAGAATTTAAGAAAATTGAATCGGATCTCAGAAGCAATGGATACCCTCAATTAGTAATTAATAAGTGCAAACGAACCAGAAGAATCATTCCTGAGTCAGAAAAACAGAATTGTGATAAATTTGCGTTTTATGTCAATCCCTTATGTGCCGGGATTATCGGAGTAAAATTAGAAGAGTAGGTAGAAAGTACAACATTAGAACCGCGTTTAAAACACACAACACTCTTAGACAAAGTCTCGTAAAAACAAAACCAAAAAAATGGCACACAGGATTCCAAAAACTGTGTGTTACAGTATAAAATGTAGCTGCAATAGGGGAATACATAGGCGAGACAAAAAGACCACTAAACATAAGGATAAAAGAACACAAAGAAAACACGAGAAAAGGGTTTCACAGAAAAGTCAAAAATTGCGCACACCATTGTGTTGGTCCGAAGACCATCATATGAATTGGGATGAAGCCCACATAATACATCGGGAACCACATTTCTTCAAAAGGAAATTAATTGAGGCAACATACATTAAATTGGCAGACCAACCAATCAGTCAACCATCAGTCGAGATATTAGGCCGCTTTGGTTGCCAATTCTAAAAAATGAACTAAAGAGAATACCAAAAGTATCAAACGGATCGGATATTTGCAATAAACCAATGCGGAGTCACAATATGGTTTTAAGAAGTTCATCTCGCATGAAACCAATAATAACGAATGGGCCCATTCCTGTTCCCCTTCCCTTGTATTTCCGCCATCTTGTTTTAGCCGGCCGTCACGATTACCATTGGCTACCCCCTCTGGTCAGTCCGTAAATGGTTAGTAGACGAAGTGAAGACATATTGTGACCTGTATTCCGTAGTTTAGTTTAATGATTGGTGTTTTGTATAGTTTTTTTTTTTTTTTTTTTTTTTTTTTTTTTTTTTTATTTTTTTTATTTAGTGCATGTCTTTAGTGTTAGTGAAGTTGACCATACAACATGTAGGTTGTGATTCCTGACTCAGGCGCGTGCCACAATACGCTTTAGTAAGATTTGTTTATTTTAACCTAGTTTGTAATTATGTATTAGGTTAGTTCTTTACCTGAAGAAGAGATCAGATTGCAGATCTCGAAACGTAGTGTTACTGTTTTCTTGTTTCACTTAACGATGGCAAATGTCCGGAAAAATCCTGTTTCCTTCACAAAGAAGTTATTGAAAGGTTTATTTATGTTTTAATTTATTTATAAATTGTTATAATTTTTTAATATTACTCATTAGATAATTAAAAACTGGAAGTAGAAAAGAATATTGTGAAATTTGTTAGAATATCTGGAAAGAATGCCACATTTTGTGTACCACAGCTTATATTTAGTACAAGTGAAAAGTATAAAGCTTTTTTCAGAGGATAAAGCTTTTGAATTAAAGCGTGCAAACAAAAGCTAAATTGAACCAAGTTTAAAAAACATGACTCGGAATAATGCAACCTATCCTAACTATATTGTATTAAATAATATATTATATATAAAGTAATATATTAAAATAGTTTCACAAAAAGGATTAATTTGGCGTAAAAGGCGTATTTTTCAAAGGCGTGAGAAAATGTTAATAGCAGCATGAACAGCAAGAATGAAAACTGTTTTTGTTTCCTTCATTTCATAAATATTTTAGACTAATCTAACCTAGTTAGTAGATGTATAAAGCTCATATGTTAAATGCTGAGATTAAAATTGATTATTTAACTCAATATGGAATAGAATCATTTACAACTAAAATGTTGGTTATATAAACGTTTGACATGCTCATCCAACTGATTGTATGGCTTATTAACAAAATAATGTAGGTTTTACTCTCTTAGAAATATATATTTTACGTTTTTAATATTTTCACTTACATAAAATGAGTTGACATCGGTTTCCCTTCGGCGAAGAGCGATATATGGCTTCGGTTATATGGAAATTGATCTTTTCTTTGAAACACCCAATGTCGAATTCACACACGCGGAACTATTTTCGTATTTCTTCTAAAGGAAATTTCGAAAGTTTTATATGAATATGGAATACGGTTCATAAACTCTAACAATTACGCATGGCAGCACTGTTACATATTTGATAACTTATCTTCAATTAGGAAATTAAAACTTTCAGACTTATTTATTGTTAATAATAATAATAATAAATTGTTAATTTTTAAATATTTACACAGTAGCCTGTACTTATTACAATTAGAACATAATAGATATTCATAGGTATTTATTTGCTTGTTCCTATTTATTATTATAATCGAATTTAATCTGGGAGTGCCGATGGCCAGATCTTAGTTAGAGGTAGGCCAGGTTCAAACCCTGTCTTTGATTTTAGCAAGCGTTATTAGTACGATTGACCCGGTAATCTATTCATTTTCCAACTCAATTTGTGGCATGCGATCTTCAAACAGGCCAGTAGTCCACGAAAACGGACAAATTAGGGCTTAAAAGAGAATAACTCATTCTTAAAAATACACACAATTACATTTATTATGTTACTTCGACCATTAAAAAGGGGTTACATTTTTAAATTTAAATCTAAATGCTTCAATAGAAATGGAGTACATGAGCACATCTCTGCATGCATAATTCAGTTCTAATCAAAATTATAAAAGGAAAAATCAAATCATAAGTATTTTATAGAGGCGTACATCGTGCACGAAGCATGTACAAGTTAAACATGTATATTCAATATGTACTTTTCGTTTGGTAACTTCACAATTGCAAATTTTGTCTTAATATATTCACCATACTAGTTTTTTAATATTTTATAAAATAATATAACGAGCTCGATGATGGTGCTTGCTACTCCACTGAATTTGGCTCAGCGTTAGTGTTGATCTTATGGATAACTATGATGGCAAAAAAGAATTTTAGAATATTTATTTTTACAAAATATTACAGGTTATATTAGTTTTAAAATGTGATATATTATTATATCTAGCATAAAATCGTTAATTTGATTACGATTCCATCCGTAGACTTTAAATATTTCATGAAACTTCATTTATAAATATACAAGATTTAGTTCTATGATTATTTACGTCCAACCATGGGATTTGGTGAGTATTTTTGCAGGCTATCACACAGTACGCTAACACAATTTCTCTTTTTTTCTTGTATGGGATGTAGAAATATCTCTCATATCAGTTTGCAGAAAATTTTAAACATGAACTGACCTTGAAATGTTTTTATTGAACTCAGCCTGTTACGTGACGCGTAGCGTGGCATATACTCGTATTAGAACTGTAGTATTATCGACTTACTTAAGTAACTTTAGGAAATATATTTTCCTACTTCAGCTTAATAAATAATACTATAGTCTTTACCAGTTCCTAAAATATTTAAAAAATAATATTTAGCCTAATTAGCTAAATCCTAGTTAAACATAAGTTTTTGCTACAAAGACGCGTCGAAACAGAAGAAATAGTTTTTCAACTTTATATTAAAGTACCAATATACTGAGAGTTTTAAAGGTCACCGTGCCTTGTTTTAAATTTTTAAAGTAATTTTTGGATTATAAATATCTTACTTCGTCGTATTTTATAGTTATAACCATCTTATTTCTAAATTATTATGAACTGTCTTACTTTCTTCCCAGATAATGAAGTAACGTATTATTTCTTATTGTCTCTTTATGCTGATCTGGTTTACCTAAACGGTTTATTTGTTTCGTTTTCAAGGTTGGAATTTACATTTGTTGTTAAATATTCTCTTACTTGTTTATTATTACTATCAATATACTATTTGAAAAAAAATTGGAAATATATAATTTAAATGTTTTTGTTTACCTAAATAATAGAGATTATTTATAGATATATTTATGGATATTATTTTAACAATTCATCTAAAAGAAAATTTTTATTTTTGATAATTATTCAGAGAAGAACAATTTTACAACAAAATGTGTTTCAAATTAGCCATGATCTTTGTTAAATACTTATATCTTGTAACAGAATTTGTAATGTTTCATGAATAATGTGTTGAGTTATTATTGAATACCATTAAACATTAAATATTTAATATTTTATTTAACAATATATATTTATGCAGTTCTCCATCATATTTTTTATACTAACAGTCAGTTTGATGACTACATAACCATAATATATAAACAAGTCTTAAACTTTATACAACACTTTCCTTGTTTAAAAAATGATTTTATTTAAAGTAAACGTGTGTTTTGAGTAAAAAACTAAAACAATAATTATAGTCATTAATGTTAAATAATTTTACCGCTAGTACTTTATTAATAGTGTACTGTATTACTAAGAAGATTAATGAAGAGACTCCAAACGTTAATATTGACTTTAAGGTTTTGCAAATTCAGGCAGTATATAAGTTATATAAATGTTTTACCTGTTCGTCTATACTCAACAAAAAAGTAAGTAGACGAACTTATAAAGTAACTTTAAATCGATAATTAATCTAAGTTTGGGAATAAACTGAAGCAAGAAAATCGTTTTAGAGAAAGTATAGTGAGTAGACATGTGACGTCACTGAGGTCGAGAGGAGGGAGTAAAAGCAAAATTGTACCGAGTTGTTTCATTACATAAATAGCCGGCTGAAGGAGATCAAGCTTATATTGTTACCAATCCAATATTCGCAAAAAAAACTTACAGTTAAACATAACTGAGGTAAAAATTTTATTTTTAAAGCCTGAAATCTGACCTCCCCTCCTCCTTTTTGCTCTTGTAATTTCTACACAGTAATAATATTACTTGCTACACTTCAAAGACAAGAATTCCTGTGAAACGTGTTATTTTATTTCAAAGCAAATAGTTTCTAATATAATTCCTGTAGCTTTTCTAGAGTAATTTTTTATTTTCTTATATTAATTTATTTATATTTATTGGTTAAAACCATTTAAATCAAATAAATAAAAAAAAGGTAATCGACAATTTTTTCACATATGACAGTATACAGAGACCTTACTTAAACATTCATGCATGATTATAATACAATAACTTTCTTTTATATCAGTTACTAGTTATGTCTGATGGTAGAACAAAATACTATTTACGTTTAAATAGGTATGTAAGTACAGTACATAAGATGTTTCAAACAATTTATATTATCGTTGGAATTTTTGTACATTTCATCACTAAAAAAGGGCTTTACTACAATTAAAAAAACATTTTAAATCTGCAATACTATGTTATTTCATTATGTTTATTTCAAACGCTTTCTTATTGCAAGCGTGTGTTCAACACCGTGTGCGAGTGAGAGAATATACCGTAACATAGAAAAAGCATTGTCCAGAGATTGCAAGTCAAAGAAATTGTATTTCTGTTTCATATTGAAATGATTGCAGTTAAAATGCAATGCAATTTCAGGTAGCAATCGAGTTCATAACTAAAATCAAATCATTCTCTCTTAACTAATAATATAATGTATAAGTTTGCATACATATTATCCTTTGAATTAACGTTTTTTTATAAGTTTCATGAAACCATTCAAGAGTCTGAAGAATGGTGCAAGGCACATTAGCATCACCGTCAATCACCCTGACCAACGGCCTTTTAGAGACAGCGTCACTCTTAAATTAAATACAGCAAAATCTTCCACTTCCTCATTCAACAATAATTATTTGTTTGTTTGATATTCTGATGAGAGTATGAAAGGGACACCACACATTAATCAACCTCACAGGCTGCCAACAATTCAGTTGTAAGACCATATGTCACTTGTCACTGTCACTCATGTCAGTCTCTCTGCAACAGTCTCTCCCGCTTTGTATTTGGTTATTTCACAATGGAGCTCTAGCCACAATGTTACACTGGGTCAGTGCATATGTTTGAAGTAATATATAAACTCTAGTAAATTTATTTTTTAACTGTTTAGCCTTTATCACGTTTTCTGAGGATTAAACTTTATAATTGAATATAATAGTTCATTTTTAAATGTTTTAGACAAAATAGCGAAATGAGAGCAGAGATCAATTTAAATATGGTAAAGATCCATAGTTCTGAACGGTTCTAATATTATACGTACAACAATTATAGTTTCAAAGAGCAGCTTGTTTAAAGGGAGGTTAATGCTCGAACTGAGGAACTAAGCGAGCGCCGCCAACTTTTCCCGAATTGTTGCTGACTGTAAGCGACACACAGACCCAAGGTTATTCCAGACCGAGTCAGACATTCCGGATAGTTTACAAACAATGTAATATAAGCTTGATATCACTGAGCCAACATTTTGTTGTTTTAAACTTGTATTGGTTAAGCAGAAATTCTCTTACCTGGTATGCTTCATAATAATAATTAATTGAATTTTTTCAGCTTTTTCAGCATTTGTAGCTTTAGCAAATAACCGACTCAGATTTCATTTTATCCAGTAGCATTATAATAATTTCTTGAATAATTTTCTCTCAAGTATTTAATAATGCTCTGCTACTGTTACTTTTAGTATCAATAACATTTTAAATCAAAAAAGAATCAGTTTTACAACCCCTATTTAAAATTAATTCGTTTATTAATGTTTCAGAGTGAAATTTATCAGTGTTCATATCCAGTATGTGAGCTTAATCGACACACGAGTAGGTATATTGAGTTAATGAGTGATAGCAGGAAAACTAATTATAGCTCAAGGCTCATTAATCAGCCTTAATATATATTTTGCACGGCAGTCTTATTCCTTCACTTAATTATGACAATCTTCATATTTTCCCATAAAATCCAATTTTTTGTCCTGCGAAACTTTAAAATATTGGTACTTGAGATCATTAAATTAATCAGACATGAACCTTACAAGATACGTTTGATTTAATAACATAAGCAATAATAAGTTTATTATATTTACAAATCCATTATTTATTTTCGTTAAATAAAAATGGATATAGATCCGTGTTGAGCATTTTGAGGAATTTCTTGCTTTATTTTCAAAAAATAATTAAATAATAAAATATAATTAAAAGTTATAATTATTACAAACAACTCTTCGATTTAGTTGTAAATTTAACTAGCCTAACTTGCGTTGTCGTTGAGCAATCACATATTTATTATCGTGAAGGTCTGGAACAATTTGATTACTCATAGAAGTAAGTTAAGAAAGGAAAACAAGCGGAAAGCGTGGGCCCTTTAGGTTTGCTTACAAAGGTGCTTTTCTAAAGTAAACTGCTTTTATAATTGAAATTCAGCTGAGAGGAAGAGTTGAAATATTCTCTTCGATGCGTTCTATCTTAACTGCATCGTCTGATGTGTAAGGTACGTAAAGGCCTGAATAGAAGGCTATAATCAGCAGGCTGTGTGATTGAAAAACAAGTGGTATTTAAATTAATTTATTAAAACTGCTAAGAGTTATCTATGCAATTTTTATTTGAACAGCTTCAAACAATTTGTTAATTATTTATTACTTCTCAGAAGATTTACCAATATTTATTCCATGATAAAATACAACATCGGTGGGAAAATAAGATATAAAATTCGTATTTACGCGTAACTTTAAAATTATAATGACGATAATTTTTAAATAAGTTGCAATGTTTTAGGAATATATATATATATATATATATATATATATATATATATATATAAGTTAATCCTATTATAAGATGTTAGCATTAGAAAATAGGTTTAAACCCAGTACAAAGGTTCATATCTCGGACTGTCATGATTATACCTAAATACTTTTCCAATAAAGTGTTTTATGCACAAAGTTAATTTAAAATTATATATCACTTCATATAAAATTTTACTAGGATTTTTTGGTGAGCGTTAGCGAATTCTATGTCAAGGATTGGTGAACATTTATTTCGGTCTCTCAGTGTGTCTATCAGAATGTGTGTTTGCACTATGTAATGAGATTGAAGAGACTATATGCTTGAAATTCTACATGAAGCTTCATTTCTATATGTGTACAATGCCGAATACGATGATGGTCCATGTTACTCCATGGAATTTGGATGAGAACAAGTGAATCTTTTTACTATGGTTTTAATAGGTAACTATGATGACAACAAACGAATTTTTGTGTAAATAATATAAATAAATAAATGTGTAATCAAACTGTGGTAAGATGCTACATAGTAACAAATGTAGCCTATCATAAATGTAGCCTATCAGAATGAAATAAGTTACAGACTTGAAAGTTTGCCCGCAACGAAAACGACGCCAGACGAGGTGTAACATCATGAACGCTTGTAACTCAACCAAACATATACATCGGAACTTTGCCACAATAGGCTCAATAGAATACCTTGTTGTAGGATGAGTAATAGCAAAGCATATCGCTTGTGTATTTCTAAATTTATGCCTGCCAATCCGCACAATATCTAGAAAACGAACAAACCTATAGATTTGAAATTGGGGGAAAAGTTTCATTAGTATATTAGGAATCATTTGTTTATTGATGGTATATGACAAGCCTTGGAATTCAGGAAATATTTTTACATATATTTTATAAAAACCACAATGACAACGCGAAAATAGCAGAATAAACATTTTGTGAACAAATTCAGTACACTTATAAGAAAAACAAACATGTGGCGTATTAAACATGTAGCCTAAAAATCCGAAATATTTTTTAATCATACAGCAATATTTTTTTGTTAATGGTACTGAAAATCTTAAAAATATTTTAGTATTAAACTATATTTATATTAAACTTAATTTAATTAACAATGTAGGTTCATACAAATTCTTTTTTGTTTGTTGGAGGGTATAAATATTTCTATTGCGTACTTGTATTTGTCTGTCGTTCTACCTGCCAATATTTACATTTTGCATTTAACCTCTGCGAAGGAGGTTAGATGAAACATACTGTGGCGTACTCCTGCCTTGATCATACTATATGCTGCTATTACATATTGATATATTGTATTGTTTTTTAATAGTCTTACTTAACAAAACTGGTCGTAAGAGATGTTTTTACTAGAAATATCATTGCAGTTAGAAAAATATACTAGAGGCAAGGAAAAGTATGTGAAATAGAATAAATAACAAAACAAAGATCTAAGAAAAATCTAATTACAATTGTAATTTCCTCAAGTACACAAAAATAATTAATAATCTTTATGAGAAACCAAATAATTCGTATCAGGTGATAATTTAAGAAAATAAATTATGGTGAAAGTTTTAAATCAGATAAATAAACTAGAACTAGTTTTAAGTCGCTAATTGGAGAAAAACTGATGAAGAGCTTTTTGAATTCCTTCCCTTCTAGATATAGCTTTGAAAAAAATTTGAACAGCTAAAATATGGATTGAATTAGTCTTTCATAAATATTTTATAATACCAAACAAAGAGAAACAGATGTATTTTTTTATTTTACAAAGTGGAATTAAACCCATTTTAAACGTCATTTAACTCATCTAACAAACACTATGAACAAGATATTGTGACCCAGTTATAATTTTGAGGAAGTTAATAATTGAAGTAATGAGCTTATATGCGTTAAGAGCCTTATAAAGCCCCTAAGGGGTTTATCCAAGAAACAAGTTGCTACGCTACATCACCTTGTAAATCGAGTCTTGTTAAATAATACCATAAGGATACTGAATAACACAGAGTTTCTATGCTATTATGTGTAATAAATTAAATAATACTTTAGATAAGGGTAAGTTATAATGCTTAGTTATAAAAAATAGAATAAAATGAAATTATTACTAGTAGCATACCCTAATAAAAGATCTGTTACACCGTTACATACTCTTGTGACGAAAGTTTTTTATAATAAAAATTTACCTGCGCAGAGTTTTTTTTTCAGATTATGATTGTCAAAGATAATGTATTTTAGTAATTTAGATTTAAAAAGCATTGGAGAAGAAGAAGCATGCCACAGCTGTAAGTTTGTGTAAAGTGAAAAACAAGACACCAATCTACAAGACACCAGTCTACAGCACTCTAACCGTCCCGACCACCCACGAGACAGATGAAGTCCTTACAGCACTTCCTACTACTACTACTGAAAGCACTTGCCATGCCTCTTTTGACCACCTTTGCCAGCACATCAACCCACAACATAGAAGAACCCAATAAGCCTCTAGTACAAATCTTCACAGGAGCGTACTTTACTCCAATGCCTCAGACACTACCTTATATCAGTTCCATCCCTATTACATAAAAAATTCCTTTCAACACACTGCAAAATTTACCTAAAAACGAACCCTCTTTAAATTACTGCCCTAAAAACCTCAACAACTCCCAAACCTATTTCAAGATACAGAACAACCTTTCCACATTACAAACCCTCATACATCAACAAATGGTAGCAGAACACCTCCCATTCATCCAAAGACAGCAACCAGATAGAAACAGAAGATCGCTCACGTTCGTCGGAGATTTCTTCGAATGGTGTTGTGACATTGCGACATAACACCAAATACATGACTTGACAGACAACAAGGAAGATGTCTACACAGCATTCTCAACACAACAACACTACCTACTCTCCGAGCTACCTGCGCATTCACCTGCTTCGTTCACAATGTACAAAGACAACACCACTTCCAGCTAAAACACGACGACAGCAACATAGTAAACAACACGGAACTCATTTTGTACATTTTATTAGCCTGGACTTCTATATTAACACTACTTCTTTTTATAGCCCTCTACTTCATCCACATTAACAACATCAAAATAAAATTTCTGAAGCCTACAGTACATGAACGTGACTACCCAATGGATAACCCTAATTAGACAATAAGTACGATTCGTAGGTAGAATCGTCATTAAGCCAGGGGAATGTAAGACATATGTAATTATTAGTAAAATAAAAGTCATAGAATCGATGTACAGATAGTTACTGGAAAGGAAGTCTTGTATTACAATTCGAGACAAACATCCTCCGGATGTAAATGGATACGCACATCCGCCCAGACGCCGATGGTGAACAAACAGGAAATGCTTGCTTAAGCAGCGGAAATGCTTATTTGTAAAAACCGTGCGACAATGTAAGGGACAGCCATGCTGATATGAAAAATTGTTACTCACCAATTATGATGGAGAGATTTGGCAGAGGCGTGGTCAATGAGCTGGCGGGAGAAGAACATCAAAACTGAAGAACAAGGAGGAGAGGTGGAGGTGGAGGCCGGGAATTCGAAAAGTGAAGTTCGGGAGTGTTTGTGTTCGTGTGCGGAAAAATATCTCTAGGCGTAATAAGTGTGATGTGAAATAAAATGTAAGTAATTTTAAGAACTTAGTATATTTTAGGGTTCATTAATCATTTTCAATTCCATATCTATTTAAATGTTCACAATTTCGAAAATGTAAATTCATGTAAATGTTTAGCTATTTTAAAGAAAGTTTCTCATGTTAGTCCATGAACTCATTATTATTGCAACACTACAAAATTACTAGTAAATGTTATAATGAATTAAATTTAAAATAAATTGTAATGAATAATTTAATATCAAACATGTTTTCAAAGTATTAAGGTATTAAGGTTTGTGCTTAATATGTCGATTGACGCAATCAATTAATCAATTTAATGAAATGTTGTCACAAATAAATGTGTTGGTTCATTTGAGGGTATTTGTACTGCCAATCTAACCTATTATTAAATCCTCTCACAGCAACCCTTGCTCAAAATATGTCACAACCTTAATCTTAAACTAAACCAAACTACAAAACCTTACATGGTGGAGGCGCTAAAACTCGATTGGCATTCAAATTCCTCACATGGGCAAGCACATAGTTTCATAGGCTAGGTATAAATTAGAAATAAATAATATTCATAAGAAAGTATTGAACTAAAATAGCCTACTTCAGTGACAAACCACTCATTTACCTAAAAAACAAATTAAATTTCCAATAACTCAAAAATATTTTCAAACCCGTAATTAGAGTAACGCCAAGTAAACTAACGAGGTATGTCAATGAACATGTATAATTAAATGGAAATATTAGACACATATAGGACTCCCAAAAGTGACATAATAAAAATATTAAATGAAAATGGAATACTATCTAGAGACACAGACACTGTAGCAGACCTCAGACCTATCCTAGCGGCACTTAAGAACTTAACACGTATAAGCGCAAGTCACCTTAATATTAAAACCATATTTAATAATTTAACTACACGAAAAACTCACCTAAGTGAAGAGGACAGGGAAAACTATAAGGATCTAGCTACAATCGAGGATTTTCTAGTGCAGAGAACAAATTTATACGACATAGTACACAACCCTGAGGCGGACATGAAGACACAAGCACCCCCAACCTTAGCACAACATTACGAGCCACTCACACTACCTGACAGAACTAACACAGCAACCATGGGGGAAAACATACCGCTAATATCAGCTGGGACTTACACAGGTCTCCAGAGCGAAAATCCACAAGATTTTTTAGACAAATTCCTAGTGGCAGCAACTTCAAACAGATGGACAGACAACACTAAAGTTAATTTATTCCCAGCGCATTTATCAGGCACAGCACTAACTTGGTTCAAATACTACAAGCAAAAACAACGAGGGGTAGCCATACAATGGGATCAACTTGCTAAAAGTTTCATAGAGGCTTTCACTCCATTAGCACAAACTCAGAGTCTACAAATTATTTTAGAACACAAAATACAGGGAGAGAACGAGCCAACACTAACCTATTTTTAGATATATTAACAACATGCCGAAGATATGACCCCACAATACAGGACAAGCAAATTATACATTTTATCATACAGGGACTAAAACCAGAAATCTGTGAACGAGTTATAGGCCTGAAAAAACGACACCTTAAGTGATCTAGAGAATAATTTAAAAATTACAGAACAGCTAGTTCGAACACAAATGAAAAACAAAGAAAGGTACAATAGGGTTGCAGCAAACAGACCCTATAGTACACCCTTATATGAACAAAACATCATCCATAAACTACAAACAGAAGTTAACACCCTAACCAATTTAGTAGCTACCCTAACTACAAACCAAATTTCAAATCATAACCACAGGTACGAAAGGTCTCCATCCCTGTATGAAAACTCAAAATATAAGCCAAAATATGATAGAACACCTAGTCCTCACCAGAATAGATATATGGAAAGCTCAAACTACCCCAAACAAACCCAAAGGCCACCTATGATTAAACACGTTACTTTCAGTGATAGGAGAAGACAAAACCATTCCCAAATACAACCTGCTAGACAAAATAGGTATTGCACTATTTGCCGTAAAAACAACCATAATACTGAACAATGCTGGTTCAAGCAACGTTCATTAACTTCTCAAACCCAAAGTAACTGCTTGGCACCTAAAACCAACAATACACAAGAGCTGTTCTGCAGGTACTGCAAGCGAACAAACCACAATATCGAATCATGTTACAAGTCTAATTATTATAAACAAAATCATCAAAAAAAAACGGGAAATAGGGGGAGGTCACACTAACCCTTACCGAACTTCCCCCTTATCAAAAGCGAAAACAAATAACACCATAGATCTTAACCAAAGGAATCGACAAACTTACAAATGTATAAAGTCTATGACATTTACTCCAACTAACCCCAAAGTACTACCACTATAAACCCCTGGAAAGACCAGTTCAGAAGTGATATTTAAAGCCATAGATTATAATCAAGAATTCCCACCCTTAAAGAAGATGCAAGAAATTGAACAACCTATTATGCAGAAGCCTATACACACCATGAAACTTCAATCTGCGTTCAATCCAACCCCAACCCTAAGTGAATCAAACCCCTCGGGGACAACAAATTTAAATAAACCCAGTTTTACAAGAAACCTTGCAGTCTCAGAAAATTTCACAGGACAGATAAAACCTAGCGTATTAAAGGTAGTAGCGCACGTAAAACAGGACCCAGATTGTAGTATGGGGGAAGTAAACACACATACTGGATTGGAAGAAACCATTGAGATAGACACTATACAGATTTTAAATCACATAGAGCAACAGAAGAAACAGAATATGATAGATTGTACTAACTTGCAAGAAATAACGCAAGACAGGATACACAGACCGAGGAAAAACAAAACATTATTATTAGAGGATATTTATGAACTCATATTTAATTGCGAAAATAAAACTACGAAGAAGATACTTGTCCTAACAATAGACGTAGCCTTGACCACAAACCCTCGACATCCAGTACCCTGCATTATAGATACAGGATGTAACATAAACATTATTAGAGCAGACCTAGTTTGTGCAACAAAATTAAATACTAGCAACATACCCTCGTTGATATCGGCTAACGGTATACCATTAACAGTTTTGGGTTCGACAAAAAATCGCCATAAAAATTGGCAAAGTAATACTTGAAGACACGTTTTATGTGACACCTGATCTAAACAGCCCAATATTGGTAGGAAACATATTCCTTATTTCAGAACTGCGTGGAGTTAAACTATAAAAATAAAACAATAAAAATTACCAAATATCAGATTGAACATATAATACCTATGAATGAACAGTGGCAGTTAGACATCAAGAATTTTAAAAACACACAGGAGTTAGAAGTACAGCAAATAACAGATGTAACAGCCCCACAAGACATAATTATAGCACCACATCAGCATATTAGGATTAGCTCCTTAAAAGGTATAGAGTCTCGAACAGCCATCGAAACAGATAGGAATCTAAGAATAAAAAAGAAATGTCATGCATATCTTTCAGAAGGGGAAGATGGTACAGATACAATTGTAAATATTTATAATGCATCAAATTTCCCAAAAAGGATAGCCGCATATACTACGATAGGACATATACATTACCCAACTCTTGAAGCACAGCCTACCCTGGAACACCATCCCACTACAAGTGACACAGGAAAAACAATATTGACAGATAAGGACGGCATAGTATTTGATATCTCACCACATTTAAACCTCCAAGAACACAAAAAGTACTTGACGTTTTACAAAAATACAGACACATATTTACAACAAAGGTAATCGATTTAACTCCTGCAAACATACCTCCTGTTAAACTTGAATTAAAACCGAATACGAAACCTGTAAACTCACCACCGTATAGGCAGAGTAAAACAGAAAGGGAAAAATTAAACAAATTATTGGACGATTTAGTACAAGCAAAAATATTAGAGGAATGTCAGGATTACACAGAATATGCAAGCCCAGTATTTTTAGTGAAAAATAAAGATGGAAGCGACAGAATGGTAGCTGATCTCAGGAAGGTTAATGCACAGTTGAAAACAGATGCCCACCCCATTCCTTCAGGAAACCTGGTTTTAAGCTCTTTGAACAAAGCGCACACACATTTACAAAATTAGACCTTAAAAATGCATTTTATTCCATGGAGGTTAGGAAAGAAGATAGGCATATCCTAGCCATAAAAACTCCGGATAGACTTCTACAGTTTTGCCGACTGCCGATGGGACTTTCAACTTCAACCACATTATTTAGTAAAGCCTTGAATGCGATATTAAACCGTCACCTTTACAATAAAGTCATCTGTTACGTAGATGACCTAATTTGTTATGGTGACTCATTTGAAAATGACTTACATAATCTAGAAACTATATTAGAGGAACTAGAAAAAGCCAATTTGAAACTAAATACAAAAAAGTGTAAATTTCTCTACAAAAGTGTAAACATTTTAGGACACGAGGTATCAGGGGAAGGCATTTTACCCCAAAAACAGTCAGTAGAAGCTATCACCGAATTTAAAAGACCAACTTGTGTAAGGCAAGTGAGACAATTTTTAGTATGCTCAGGATTCTTCCGCAGATTCATCCAAAATTATGCCAAAATAGCACAACCCCTTACTGAGATAATAAAAGATTCAAATAAAAACATGGCATTTAAATGGACGGATCTATGTGAACAGGCTTTTATAAAAAATCAAACAAATTTTGACAAACCCACCATTACTATCACATTGGAAGGACAACAGGGAAGCACACATTTATGTAGATAGCAGTTTGATTGGATGCGGAGCAGCGTTAGTACAGTTAGATGAAGAAAATAATAGAATGTACCCAATTTATTACATGTCAAAAAAATATTCAAATACCCAAATGCGTTACAGCAATGCTGAACGTGAAAATGCTAGCGCTAACCTATGCTGTGAACTACTTCAGAGAAATTCACGCTTGGTAGACAAACAACAGTTTATAACGGACTGTGCCGCATTACAGTTTTTATAAAAATTTTAAGCACACTTCCACTAGATTAAACAGATTAGCACTGTCATTAACAGACTACGACATTGTAGTAAAACATAAACGTGGCGCTACAAACGTGTTAGCAGATGCCTTAAGCAGAAATCCTTTAGAACAACCTTTGGATGAAGAATTTACGGACGTGTGGTTTAACTGTCAATAACTTTAATACAGACAAATCTACCACTACTACAAGCTCAAGACAGGTATTTGAAACAAATACGTCTTGCGATGACCTCACCTGAGGCGGTAAATAAAAAAATCAGACGGGCTTCAAGACATTACGAAGAAATAATGGATTGTTATATTTCAAAACTTTCAACGGACGAGAAACTAGAAACTTATTGGCTATACCCCAAAAACAAACACAAGAAATATTAAAAATATTCCATGACAACCCCTACACGGGTGGACACTTATCACATACAAAACAGCTTAAAAAATAAAATTACGATATCACTGGCCGAATATGTACCGTGATATCCTCCAATATACAAAAACTTTGTTGAAGAATGTCAACTACGTAGGCCAAAAACGAACAAAAATTACGGCCTACTACAACCTATCTGCACCCTCCATAAAAACCCTTTTGACAGAATAACAATAGACTTTTTAGGTAATATTACACAAAGTAATGGTTACAAACAGGCCCGCGACAGGATTCTCGGGCCCCTATGCAATCATGAAGACCGGGGGCCCCCCCCCCCAAAGATTCAACAGGCAACCAACCTAATTACATTAAAATTCACCCCCCCCCCCCCAACGTTAGAACAAAATTCCCATATTGGTTATATTAACATAGCAAGCATTATTTTATTCCAAAAACTTACTACTCCATTACTTGATTTACTTATTTGTTAAATGATTCACTTCTTCAAAAATTATGCCAAATCCGTGATTTTTCCTGTATTTACTTCAATTTAAGTTATATAAATAAATGTTGCTAAACAAATGGAAAGAATTGAGGTTTTTAATTATGTAGTGATTATTTTTTTAACTATTAAATCAATACAAAACAAAACTCACTGAACTTAATTAAAATCAAAAACACCATCCTTAAAAAATATACACTTAATGAACTAAATGGACAAAACATAATTAACAAAGAATAAAATCATTAAAATTAAAGTTCAACTCGTGTCGCTCTCCTTTTTTAGTAGAAAACAAAACTTAATGATAGGTTTCCTGGAAAACCTAATGAAACAAAAACTAAATATCATTGAACAATCACTTAACGAACAAAACTAAAAAAAATTAAATGAACAAAACCTAATGAACATTGTAACAAAACATAAATTGAAAATTAATAAAGAAACATTGGGCTATGTTACTCACTAACATTAAACATGACTAAAACACAACTCGTCGGGCCCTTCTTCCCAGCAAAGTCTTCTATAATGTCGTCATATTTCAAACTACGTGCCAAATCTGACTCCATGGCTAGAATACTCAGGTCATTCATGCGGTCTTGCGTCATCGTAGAACGATTTGCACTTTTAAATTCTTTTTCATCAAACTGAAGCTCCTCTCCCCTTGGCTGACAGATACAGGGTATGCAACAGAACAACCGGATCGCTGTAGTGATATTTGGAAATAAACTATCTAGTTTGTTCTTCCTTAGAGCTTTATTAGACTTAAAGGTTGAAGAGTTTGTTCCCCCAAGTTAGTGCGATGAATCGATTTCAAATGTTTAAATTCATTAAAATTTCCATCTCAATATCCTCTTTGTATGTTTGACACAGACTCCAAACATTGCTGCTCAATAAAACTGTCGTCTTCCTCAATATATTTTCCAAAGACATTGGAAAAGGTTGCTGATTTTTCCAGCAAACTCGAATCTCTGAGACAGTCCCCCCTAAGAGACTGAGTCTAAGATCTTGAAGAAGACATCAATCCTAAAACGTTCCTCTTCGTTTTTTAATTGATGTTCCGTGCCGTCCCTTGTTTCGTCATGAAAAATCTTTCTTTTTCTTTAATCTTTTTTCCTTAAAATCAGTTTTCGCAATCTACACTCTCAGCCATGTTGCCTGCCACTAGCTTGGCCTCAGTGTAGAGATTGCTCCATCTGTCTCTCAGTACTTTTAGTTCCTCTATTAAATCATTCAGATTTTTTTGTTTCAACGTCTAGAGTTGTTGATCGGGCTTGTAATACTTTATTTTTGGTTGTCTATTGCAACAAGCACCTTTAGCCATATTGTCGACATCATGATACATTCGAACGATTGTAGATATTTCAATAGCCCTTTCAGATCTGTCTTGCATTCTGCAGATAGATTCAGTTCTTTACAATCATTGAGGGCATTGATGATGAGAGGCAAATGCTTTACGAAAGGGCGCACACTATCTACTCGGCTGACCATCTCGTTTGAGAAATACTGTGCAGAGAAGAGCCTATTCTGTTTTCTAAGTACTAAGTACTCCCATCTTTGAGGGCTTCTAGAAAAGAAGTTATACGTCTTTGCAGCATGCCAAAAAATGTTGTAGCTTCCTCGCAGCATTCAGCAGCATTAACCCCACACAGGTTGAGGCTATGTGCGGCACAGTTATTATAAAAAGCCAAATTGGTTGGTCACCATTATGATGGCTTGGGCACCTTTGTATATTCCAGCCATATTGGATCCATTGTCGTAACCCCTGGCCTCTGCATTCCTTCAACGGAATTGAGTGTTTGTTGAGCTCGCTAATAATCAACTTAGGCCACATCCATTCCAGTTTTTTTTGTTACAGTCAACAAAATTTAAAAAATCGTTCGCAAATTTTAAATTCTGATTCACAATCTAAGAGATATCTCAAGATCAACGTTGTTTGCTCAGTAATGTGAGGCATCGGGGGTAGAGTCAGCAATAATAGCATAATATTTTGATTTCTTCCTTTCTTCCAATACCTTCTGTCGAACTCTTTCCCCACAAACTTGAATGAATTCATTTTGAGAGTCTTTAGACAGATAATGACTTGAACACGTTTCCCTCTTCTTGGCCTTTTTTACTTTTGCAATATGTTCTCTTAGTAAAGGGTCATATTCCGCTAACAGCTCTATCAGACCCAGAAAGTTTCCATTGTTGGGATCCCCAATTTTTTTCAGAGGTCCCTCTGAGAGCTAATCCTCGCTCTCCAAGGAACATGACCACGGAGAGCAATCTTTGAAATATATCCCTCCAATATTTGGTTCTTGAAGCCAGTTCTGAGTCGAGTTGAGAATGTATGTCTGATCCATCACTTAGCCTCCTTTCTAACTCTCTCCATTGGATGTAGCAATTTTTGTGGGAAGCGCTGGTTTTCATGCAAAGGTAGCTTGTTGTAAAGCTTCCGCCATCCATATTCCTTTTTCCATCCATCGTTACTTAACAAAACTGACTTATTTGAATCGTGTTTTTCACCCCCACTAATTATTATTGAAAAGTCTACATGGAAAACAAAATAAGGACTCAGCAGTCTCACTCCATACAACCAATCTCTTCTGACGCTCTCTCCGTTCGGTCGGCCTTTTTGAAAAAAAGAACCGTTTTTGGAAACGCTCTTTTTCCATCACTTGGCAGATCTGACGGCATCAAAGATGGACCCATTTTCACTAAAGTCTCAATCACACTGTCAGTCACCACCTTGTTTTTTCAGAAGTCCCAAATCTGAACTGGTAATTATAGTTCCTAACCCCGAATCTACATTAGCATTTAGAATGTCACGATTGTGATCTTCCAAAACAATATCAACTTTAGGATCAGTTCTGAGGTAAAGCTATCTAACCATTGTTTCTCCTTCATCAGCATTAGGCCTAACAGCTTTCAAGATCTTCGCTGTCTTCAGTAATTTAGGGTGTTCATGAAAACTGTGAGAAACTTCGCAAAGTTTCTCCCTGGCGGCGCCAGGGTCGTTAGGGCCGCTGTTAGAACTAGTTGTAGCTACGTCTACTTTGATTCCAACGTCAAATAAATGTCCTGGATCCTTTATTTGAACTTTCAATTTTCTTTTGCCTTTCTTTACGTTTTTTGAGCACCAGATTTATGTTTGTAAGTGTCCATTTTGAGATATAACGGTGTTTTTTTATGCGAAATGATGATAAAATACTGTGAATGGACCTAGAAAATAAATATCTTGGATTAGTCAAGAATAATAAATTGATGTGGGCAGATCATAAAATAATATTTGAAATAGAATTTTAGAACCTAAATATCAAAATACAAATTTAAAAATGTATCAAATTGATCATAAACACTATTAGACAATTAAAAATTAGTATTGATTACTAGGCCTAAACCGAGCAGTTTGCTAAAATAAAAATACGGAATGTAAATTATCAAACGCTGCGTTTAAAGTAGTAATGTATCTCAAACTGGGCTAAACTAATCAAAAACCGACAGGTGCAATCACAGGACACGTGAGGGGATGTGATGAGTCATTGAGCTATTTTCGGATACTGTATCGCTTGCTGCGCTCTCACTCAGATTTCCAAGGTCAAGTTTTTTAAGACGTTCACCCAGCGATCTCTATTGTTTACCTGTCTTGCCAACATATTGGGGGTTTACTTCCTGTTTCTCTCTCTGTTTATCCTGTCCTCACTCCCCATTCCCTCTCGTAAACTGCGCAACTAGTGATGCGATGCGTCGCCTCAAGTTTGGTTGTCATAACAACCAATATATCAGCCAACGAGCCAACCACGAAACAATACCAAACTATGTCGTCATTGAATAATATTTTCTACGTGCTAACGTGCATACTGCATACAAGCATGTGAACAACCACAAAAGAGTGAGCGATGAGCCGTCGTTCTCTCTGATTTAATAGGATAAACTTGATTAATTGAAACTTAAAACGACGTTCAGTAGCAGTAGCAAACCGAATTTATGTGTTGTTTTTTTTAATTTTTTAACCATCCTACTCCTCATATGTTTTTAGTTTAGATTTAGATACACAGTAACGTCAGTAACATTTATAATTTCAACGTCTTATTACATAGGTACGTTTTATAAGACGATTACAACGTCTCAAATTTTGCAGCCCAGTAATAATTAAGTTTATTTGTATTTTTGCTGTTATGGAACCTTGTTGATCGTCTTAAAGGTTAACCAGCCCTTGGATAATCGGGAGTTAACTGTAGCCTAATTTATTTTATGAAACTGAATTACTGTATAAATTCAAATTTATAATGAGGGTAAAAAATCATGGCTCCACATGGGTTGGGCTGGTGGACCCCTGGTCCCAGGCCTGGGCCCCTGGGGCCCGGCTCTGTCCCTAATTTTATATATTTTAACAATTTTTATTTATTATGTTTATATTATAATCATCAGTTAAAATAAAAATCTGCGTTACATTAAAATTAAAAATCTCATGTTTTAATTATGCCCTACAGCATGACAAGTGAACAGAAGGAGCGGGGCCCTGAGCCTGATCCTGGTAACAGGGCCCGCAATCAAATGTGGGATCCATGGTAAAATTTATTCAGTTTTTTTAATTTTTTCGGAAATTTGGAACTTATTTTCTAAAATTAAATGATAAAAATATTTACTAACTCACCTGTATGTTTCTTTAATTCACGGTTAAATCAATCTCAATCTCCTTACAACAACAACAACAACAACAAACCTAATTAAGCACGACAACAAACTAAAACTAGAAGTGTACAAAACAACCAATCACGATAACTTAATAAAACCATTACCAACCAGCAACCAGCATAGAAATGCAAGATTGAAAGAAACATTAGTTTATTATCGTGTCGGTATCACTGTCATCCGACGCTCAGGTTGCAACTTGTAGTGAGCAAGGAGGGGAGCGGCCGGGAGGGGAGGGGGTGGAGAAGAGTCACTGCCTTCGCGTCTGGGCGATGCGGACCCCGGGCCCGACGTCTGACAGCCACAACCACAACGGTTCGCGCCACCTCAGTGTTTACAATTTTATTGGTTTAAATCGGAGCAAAGAAAGTAGTTTAAATTAACATTGCATGTTTATTTCCTGAATATTTTCACCGCACAGGCCCTGGGCCGATGGTAATGGGCAATGATAAAAAAAAATAAAAATACATATTTTAGTCGGCCCGGGCCCCCTGTGGCCCCGGGCCCCTATGCATTTGCCCCCCTTGCCCCCCCCTGTCGCCGGGCCTGGTTACAAATATATCCTAGTTGCAACCGATGCCTGCACTAGAATGGCATTTGCAACCCCTTGTATAAATGCAGATGCGAACACGGTAGCGCAAAAATTATTAAATCTATTCTGCACATTTGGATTTCCTAGAATTATTAACCATGACAGAGGAACACACTTTATGAATTCTGTAATTTCACATTTACTAAATGCACTCGGGATTGAACAAAGTTCCAGGCGCTGCTTATATGTCACAAGTACAAGGTGCGGTTGAAAAATACAACCACAGGCTAATAAAGGCAATATCTCATTACGTTGTGGAAAAACCCCAAACTTGGTCAAAATATGTACAAATAGTTACATTTGCCTACAACACGTCTGTAAACATTTCAACAGGCTACACACCGCACTACCTCATGTTTGGTTACGAAGCTAACTTACCGTCTGATTGTATTTATATTTACAGGTTAATCCCGAAAAAATGGTGTTGGAAAATATAGAAATTTTAGAGCAAATACGCAAAGATATGCCGAAAATCATGAAAAAAGCCCAGGAAGCGCAAAAGAAATACTTTGACCGTGACAAAACTCATTTGGATTTAAACCCCGGCGATGAAGTCTTGGTCCATTTCCCGAAAGACCACACAAAAAAATATAGTAAATTTCAAACACCATTTAGAGGTCCTTTCGTTGTCAAGAAAAAAATTAACGAAGTGACATATGCAGTAGAAATTTACCACAGGGGAAGGTTAACAGAACAACCAATACATGTTGCTAGAATGAAATTATTCTATAAGAGAATATAAAACAAATATGAAGGGACTTGAGCAATAATAAAATATTCAAGAATAATATATACAATATTTCTCATGAACATCACTATGCACTCACTGCCTTGTAGTAAAATTTGAAGAGAGTGAAAAGTATATTCGCAATAATTTCATAATATATGAGGGTAAAAAGCTACTACATAGTCACGCAAGAATTGCTTAAAAAATAGGTATTATACTCCAGGAGTTGAGAGACCGGTTAACTTGATTACGGTTTGAATGATTCATTATAACGTTATATAACCTTGAGAGTCACTGAAGTAAGTATAACAGAAATAAAAATGTATATTAAAATCTCGATATTGTGTCGGAAAACGATAGAGAATAAAGACATAAAAGTTTTAGAAAATTAAAACGCCTAACTTTGTATTTTAATGTAAGGTTTACTGTAATTTAGTGATTAAGTGATAGGTTACACGTACCAAAGATATTGGTATAGATAATCCCAATACACAGGACACTAACACAGCACACACGACACGACACGAGCAGAGCCTGTAACCCACGGTAACCGTACTTAGACTGGCTAGTAAGACTTGACCGTGACTCTGGTATGTCTCCCAGGCAGATAAGTTTTCTGCTAACTCAACAAACTTCCCACGCTATACTACACCGACTGTGTTGTGACTATGACTAGGAGGCATTGCCTCGTACCGGCGGTCTGGGTCGCCAAGGGCCCTGGTGGTTCAGACAGCTTAGTATGCAAGTAATGTTTCCCACGTACTCGTTTACTACAATAACATAGCGTACTCTAACTTGACACAACGTACATATTATACTTACCTGAGGGATACGTGTATACATAGCCTAGTAATAAAGAATATAAAATATGATAAAGTGTACTACATATATCATATTTATTTAAGTTAGTAGATAGCAGTGTTAACATAATATACCCTACAAGGACTCAATTTTCCTGAGATGCATCTCAAAGAAAGAGACATACATGTTCTATATTATATAATCCTAGGATAAACAAATACTTCAATATATGACATGTAAATGACTTATATAACATGTTTAATTATTACATAGCTAATCTAACATTGAAGGAAAGTAACATATATTTAACATAGTATGTATTAACACGGCAATATTGCTCATAAACAAACTATACAGCCTTGATTTGGCAACATATATTATGATCATGATGATGACTATGGACAATAAGCACAAAGAAGGGATATTACATATGCCTCAGAAACAAAGGTGCGTAGTATCGTTTTGTAATATAATAAATTAACATAATATCGAACCTTATTTAAGAACACTAGAGATCAAGATGCCTAGTAAATATTATTACATAGAGCTAGGGAAATACGACACACCATCGAGAGGTCATTAAAAGATTTCTGTAAATAAAATAAAAACCTTAGGCATAAATATGTATTAATTATAAAATATTATTAAACTAAAATGTATATGTAACCTGTAGATATTAAGTTTTAGAATTATGACACCAGAAAAACCAACCACAACCTGAGAAACCAGTCTACAAGACACCAATCTACAAGACACCAGTCTACAGCACTCTAACCGTCCCGACCACCCACGAGACAGATGAAGTCCTTACAGCACTTCCTACTACTACTACTGAAAGCACTTGCCATGCCTCTTTTGACCACCTTTGCCAGCACATCAACCCACAACATAGAAGAACCCAATAAGCCTCTAGTACAAATCTTCACAGGAGCGTACTTTACTCCAATGCCTCAGACACTACCTTATATCAGTTCCATCCCTATTACATAAAAAATTCCTTTCAACACACTGCAAAATTTACCTAAAAACGAACCCTCTTTAAATTACTGCCCTAAAAACCTCAACAACTCCCAAACCTATTTCAAGATACAGAACAACCTTTCCACATTACAAACCCTCATACATCAACAAATGGTAGCAGAACACCTCCCATTCATCCAAAGACAGCAACCAGATAGAAACAGAAGATCGCTCACGTTCGTCGGAGATTTCTTCGAATGGTGTTGTGACATTGCGACATAACACCAAATACATGACTTGACAGACAACAAGGAAGATGTCTACACAGCATTCTCAACACAACAACACTACCTACTCTCCGAGCTACCTGCGCATTCACCTGCTTCGTTCACAATGTACAAAGACAACACCACTTCCAGCTAAAACACGACGACAGCAACATAGTAAACAACACGGAACTCATTTTGTACATTTTATTAGCCTGGACTTCTATATTAACACTACTTCTTTTTATAGCCCTCTACTTCATCCACATTAACAACATCAAAATAAAATTTCTGAAGCCTACAGTACATGAACGTGACTACCCAATGGATAACCCTAATTAGACAATAAGTACGATTCGTAGGTAGAATCGTCATTAAGCCAGGGGAATGTAAGACATATGTAATTATTAGTAAAATAAAATTCATAGAATCGATGTACAGATAGTTACTGGAAAGGAAGTCTTGTATTACAATTCGAGACAAACATCCTCCGGATGTAAATGGATACGCACATCCGCCCAGACGCCGATGGTGAACAAACAGGAAATGCTTGCTTAAGCAGCGGAAATGCTTATTTGTAAAAACCGTGCGACAATGTAAGGGACAGCCATGCTGATATGAAAAATTGTTACTCACCAATTATGATGGAGAGATTTGGCAGAGGCGTGGTCAATGAGCTGGCGGGAGAAGAACATCAAAACTGAAGAACAAGGAGGAGAGGTGGAGGTGGAGGCCGGGAATTCGAAAAGTGAAGTTCGGGAGTGTTTGTGTTCGTGTGCGGAAAAATATCTCTAGGCGTAATAAGTGTGATGTGAAATAAAATGTAAGTAATTTTAAGAACTTAGTATATTTTAGGGTTCATTAATCATTTTCAATTCCATATCTATTTAAATGTTCACAATTTCTAAAATGTAAATTCATGTAAATGTTTAGCTATTTTAAAGAAAGTTTCTCATGTTAGTCCATGAACTCATTATTATTGCAACAATACAAAATTACTAGTAAATGTTATAATGAATTAAATTTAAAATAAATTGTAATGAATAATTTAATATCAAACATGTTTTCAAAGTATTAAGGTATTAAGGTTTGTGCTTAATATGTCGATTGACGCAATCAATTAATCAATTTAATGAAATGTTGTCACAAATAAATGTGTTGGTTCATTTGAGGGTATTTGTACTGCCAATCTAACCTATTATTAAATCCTCTCACAGCAACCCTTGCTCAAAATATGTCACAACCTTAATCTTAAACTAAACCAAACTACAAAACCTTACAATTAAAATAATCGAATGTTAATATCTACAATCTGTGGTGCAAGTCAACACAATTCTGGTAACTGAACGAGCAGATAGGATTAATCAATGAGGCACCTGTTTCGATAATTTGAGTTTAATTTAATGCCAAGGCAATAAAAAGTAAAAGCCAATCAATAAATACACACAAAATAAATCACATGCATCAGGGGTTCATGCCCTAATAAACATAAACACAATATATATCTATTGTTCATGCAAAATAAAAGTAAACCTTGCTAAATTAATGAAAACAGTTCGCTCAAGCAAAAAAAAGAGCTATACCCTAACAATGAAGCTATAAATAAATATACTTTTCAAACAAATAGGCTCTAACTATGTTAAATGATAGGATGTACTAGTTTGCTCGAGCAAAATAAATCTAGCCAATACATAGATAATTAGCGGTGGCCACCGAAAAATAATAAATAGGACACATATATCTTAACAGAGAATAAATAGAACAATTATTAATACATGTTTAAAATGACAATATTATAGACTATGGAAACAGCCAATATACTATTCAGCTTAGTTCATATAACTTCACTCTGGAAGTGGCAAATACTGAGTCTGTTTCTGTGTCCCACACAAAGGAATAGTGGTCACCGATACGGTCGAAAGTTATAATTAAGAGTTAGACTTATCGGTTGAAGTCTGATAAGGTCCGTCCTGGGGCGATAGTGGCATGTCAAGGCCATCCAGGTGTGAAGAGACGATGCCGGCCGACCGGGATGCAAGGGAACACGTCACAGCCAAATTTGTGTCGTCGACCAGAACCCTTAAACATTAATTCCTCATTCCTAATTAAACTATACCATTTAAGGACAACAATTAATCCTGAATTCAGTAATAACATAATTTGTTTGCCAGAAATAATGCAGGTACTACATTGGTAAGGCTTTAAAGCACAGTGCCAAGGACACTTAAACGTGAATAGTAATATATTGAACATTGTGAAACAGGTTTATATACATAATATAAGTCAAGTTAATAATAATAAAATTGACTATTACTAGTAATACGTTGAATGCCATTCTCAAGCCAGTTAATAGTTTCAGCCAATTGAATAGGCCACAACACCTTGAGAAGTGAGTGAATTGAATGGTGATTTTAATTTCAAACAAGAATAAATCATATTAAGCTACTCAGTTATCGTACATATCAACGTACACCAAGTAATGGCAGGGTTTTGAGATAAACATATTTTATAACAAGTATCCAAGATTCAATATACATGCAGGGAGACATTCATTTGTAAATAATATGATTGTACTTTATATAAATAGTAGAAACTAGAAATAGCTTGAATAAATAGTAAAATAACTTGTAACAAGTAACAAGTATTGATAGGTTACACATCAAACAAATTGGTTCAGCGTTAAGTAATTTGAACAGGACCATTCTTATAGGATAAACATTACGATTAATAAACATAGTTTACATGGTAACAATGATTTGAAATCTCTAAATTTGTAATATATAAGATTGAACATAATTAATTTTCCTATACCAGCCGGCCTTAGTCCTGAATGTAACGAAGTTTGACATCATGTTAATCGGTTGATTGCAAGATAACTCTCGGGATAATTGATTCCTTAGATGTAGCAGAATTTATATATTGCACTGTTCTTACCTCAGAGTCCAAGAAAATCCTCGAAATAATTACAAGACGACGAGAAGACCTGAGGGTGGCAAACGATGATCCTCGAACTTCAACTTTTCTTCACAACGTGGTCCTTGCTCGTTAACGACTGTTGCGTACATCACGGCTGATAATAGCGCCATCTAGGTCAAGCTTGGCTACCGGGTCAATCTACGGATTTTTAGATTCGCCGTTAAGTGGAGAGCGGCAATATCTGACCATTTTCGCGAATCATTACCTTACGGTGTCGGACAATTACGGGCGCGCACCGCAACTGATTAATTCTAAACGGGGTGATCAGTCCCGTTTCCGAGTGCAGATAAGGCCTATGATTGCGAATCGTTACAATATTTGTCAATAAAACATCCTGCATGTATAAGTATGATTTCATCAACCATTGAAAAACTGCGTGTTTTATTGTGAATGTTGTATCTTTCCTTTGCATGTAGTCATATGTTTTGTGTCTTAATTTAGAACAACAATAATCACTTTGGGATGATAAAAGTCTGCCTTAAGTAAAAATAATAAACCTACCTTTGACTAGACCAGCATACAAAACTTCCCTATAAGCTACAAATTGACTGTGTTCATTTATACCCAATTTGCCTGTATTGATAAAAATATTATTCTAAAATATTGGTACACTGTTAATAAATTATTTGGCAATAAATTTACATCACTATAACGTCGGAAAACAATGTGATATGGCATTAACATTCAACAATGTCTGAACTAAGGAAAGGTCCAACATTTAATTCCTTAAAACTTTCTGAAGTATTTTCCTTTAATTACACGAAATCCTTGCTGGCCGACAGTTTACCAAACGCACCCTAACTTGTCCGTTTACTAAACATTCCTCGCCACTTATAGGATATTGCCATTCCTGACCAGCGTTTGAACTTTCTATGCACGATGCTTTCATGAATTTTAATTGTTTGCTGGTATGAGTGTTTATGAAAAATAGTTCCATATTAAAAAGTTAAGATATTTTTATGCAGTAATATTAGTAATTAAAGTCATGAGTAATAACAAACTATGCTGACCCGTATAGTATTGCTACTTTAGTTGTTAATGTTAAATTCTGTAAAATTAATATGAGATCTAACGATATTTCTCAGATTTATCTCACTCCCTTCTACCATTTGAATTTAATTTTCAGAGTTTATATTATATGATGAAAGAGTGAGTCAACACCTTTCAATGCTGGTATATTAGTTTTCTAAAGATGTATAATAAAAAATCACTTCTTCGGCTACTGACCATCAACACGCTCATGCAAAAATCGGTCTAATTGTTTAGTAACTCAACAAGCACAAGCATGCACACGTTAAGATTTGTTTTCTTCTAGTGATTAAATTTGATATGTTGAAGTTTCTTTTTGTCGGTGGAAGGAAATGAAGAAAACACCTTTTTGTGAAGAAAACAGCATCTTCCGGACATTTGAAATCGCTCAGTGATAAAGCTAACCAGTAAGACTTCATTTCAAGATTTTCAGTTTGATAGAGATCAGAATCAAAGAAAGAAGAGTCGTCAGATGGATAACTAACCTAACAAAAAATACGATCTAGTTTAAAATAAGCAACTCATACCAGAATGTTTTGACACACATGTCAGAAATCACAATAGCCTTCACCATCTTGTTTCTGCCGTGATAATCGCAATTGGCTATTAGCGTCAGGACATAAGTAGTTCGTCTGTGAGTGCAGACCTATTGCGACCTGTAGATTGTCGTTATATGTTAGATTAGTTATTCACCTGTTTACCTGAGGAAGAGATCAGATTTTAGTTCTCAAAACTTAGTGATACTGATGTTTTCTTTTGTGTCGGGTCCGGAAAAAAATTAGTTTCCATAGTAATATGTTGAAATTTGAGATTTAGAACGTCTTAAAACAGATAATTTATGGCAGATATGATTTTTTCAGGTTATTCAAGTACTTTCTCTTGACCTAGATTTCAGAAGCTCGTTATATAAATCCTTTACCAACTCTCACGAAACAATATCGTTAATTAGAATTTATTTCCTGGCACTAAAAATGTTGTTATACACTAAAATAAAATATACGGTATTGTTTTCAGGTTAATCTGTGACATTTAGTATTATGGAATTTGCAATTATACACCTAAAACTTGATTACTAGATCCAGCAATGGAAAAGCAATTCAACCTGATTAGAACCAACATTGAATAGGTAATGTTTCACTTACAAGTGCTGTCGTGCATTGTTGAACGTACTAACTTTACTAATGCAAGTTTTCGATCAGCCCCTATACACTGTACATCATTCATTGATACAGGTAGTTCAAGTAATACTTAAAGCTTTTTTTAATATAACATAAAACTTAAATGTTTTAATACGAGTATATTTTTTTTTAGTTTTATATAACCATGTGTTCATTAAAATTGTGTTTTAAGTCGTTTAAATAGGATAAACGAATTTGCTAATTTGATATTTTAAGGCGCAATATTTTATTGGTTCGTATTAAAACATATAACTACTAAACACTGGAAAACAATAACGTGGCAGGTACTATCTTAATTCAAGTTATTATTGCTTAAAATGTCAGAGGTAATCATATGAAATAGCACTGTTATCCACTGATTTTATCCTGACTCCATACATTTTCAAAACGATGTTTATGTAATTGCTGTTCCTGGAAATCTCGGATAGCAATATAATATTCTAAGCTTGTGAATATATATAAACTTCTTTGACCTTGTGAATATTATAACTCTGGTAACTGTTGTAAGTATTACATTACTCCCATGAAATTCAATTTACCCTCGGTAACGGAATGGAGTGGTAAAATTTTAATAAGAAAACCTCGTTGCAATAACAATTTTCAAGATAACTTTCGTAATTGAAAATATAAATTATTACAATTGTGTTTAGTTAAAAAGGATAATAAACAAATTATAAAAATTAACTTATTTACAACAATACAGTTATAACTATCAAATCTTTATCAAAGTTACTATCAAAATTTTATAGTAAGACAATAAAGTGTAAAAATATATTAAAAACACCGCTAAAATTTTAATTAATCAATGAATATCACGTAAATTTGCAATGCATTAGGACTCGAAAATTTAATTATTATAACTATTAAAGATCTATCTATCATAACCATTTTGCACAAAACATCCTCCAAAACTAAAGGCAGCTCCAATTCGATACTTTAATATTACAGTTCCACGACACATTTACATATATACGAAATGTGCCGGAAGTGATATTAAATTATTGGGTTTTAATAACACTGCCCACAAACTGAAGTTTTCACCAATACATATTTTAACAGCGCTTACGTAGCTATACGTTTGGTATTTATGATCACTCATATTTTTTTATACATGATTTATATTATGATTGCAAAATTAATAAATACTACTCAGGTCACCTGTCAAATGTTTTACTTTAAAATAAATCAGGTACTCTGAACAAAGAAAAAAGTAAATGTAAATTGCATTTTTTTTTAAATATAAACATGTAACATTTCGTTCACATAAAGAAATTGAATGTCAAGTTGAAAGTAAAATGCAAGCGGTGTCAACCTACCACTGTTACGTTAAAGATGTTGCTTTTCAGCCGAGAAGCGAAAGTGGAAAAGAAATCTCGATGAAATGTATTCAATCTGAAATGAATCAGGAGCAATGTAGAGTTTACTTGGATTCTCTGATGTGACGAATCTAGAGAGACGGAGTTTTTTCAAAAACTCGAGGATAAATTGGTTTTGAGGACTTCAGTTCCATTATTTCACCACTTTATACAGCCACAATTTGATTTATAGAAGAAGAATGTCTTATGAGACAGCCTAAAGTATTGATTAAGAATAAATATAGAACACTGTTTAATTTAATATTATACTCAGATATCCGTAGTCCTAACTTAGCTAAAAATGTTATATAATATTTAGTCTTTGAATTTGGGTTTGTAAAAATAGAAATCTATCCGTATTCCTGTCTATATAAAACGATGAAGAGGACAAGCACACACGCACACATACATACACAACAATTTTATATATAAAGGGTGTAAATTAAGTCCAGACACGCCTGGATATATTACAAGCGGATTGAGATATCAATGTACAACCTTCATCATACTTATTAAATTACTATTTTGGGCTATTGGAGGGTAAAAAATCCTTTTTGAAAAGGGGTTGCAATTTGAAAATTTAATGCTATCCCCTTCTACCTCCTTTAAAAAAGGGGGTAACATTTATTTTATCGTAAAAAGTATTTTAATAAGGATGGTGAAGGTTGTACATTGATATCTTAATTTATATATGTATATTTGTGTGTGTGTGTGTGTGTGTCATCCAAATTCGAAAGGTATGCAGAGATAAGGGGCTTAAAGAGACAGACAGTTAGTAGCTCCTAGTGACCGCTATATCTCATGCGTTAGCAAATACCACAGAACGAGATTGACAGAAGGCAGTAAACATATAACAAAGAGGTCTCACTAGAACTCAATCTACAGCGCGATCCTACGGCCAGTCCTACACAACAGCCTGTACTGAGTATAGAGCAACACAAGCGAATTATGTTTACTGATTTTAGTACTAACGGTGACATGTCTAAACATGTCAGGTGTTATGATTGACTTCGCACCAAAGTTTATACCTCAGTGGTTGTAACTTACCTCTGTCCAAATAGTCACAAGACTCCTAGATAAATTATCATCTAATTGCACTGAATAAAAAAAAACATTATACAAGATATAACCACTCTCTGTATATCTTCACATGATTTCATCAAAGATTTTGCCTTTCGTAACTTAATCAAGTAAATAATAATCTTTAAATTTAACTAGTAGACAATTACATAACGATAAAGATCTGTCAGTTATGAATTCATCCAATATCAGAAAATAAAATAAATATTTCAATCCAATAATCAAGAGAACTTTAAAAAGCTGAAACAATACCAGGATTTAAAACTGATTCCATACACAAATATTTATACACGGTTTAGTGTAGAGAATAAAATTTCACTGCAAGTTTTCAGTGAACATTGCACCGTTGTTTTGGTTACATCATTTCTCGGAAAAGTGTGAATCTTTATCTTTATGAATCACTGTATAAGTTCTAAATAGTACTTATATAAATTTCTCTGTAACTTTGTGTTTCATAGATTTGTGTGGAATATAATGAACTGAAAAACATTAGCTTTCAATATACTGATTACCATTTACTTGTATTTTCTAACTCAAGCTCTTGCTCAGATCGAGAACACGTAAACACATAGCGTGAGTCCAATTAAAATATTCATTTAAAAAACCATATATTTAGAAGATTTTACCCTTCAGACAAGCTGTGACTCTCACTTAATTATTTTTTGGATTTGAATAGTTTCAAATATTTAGTAGAACTATGTGTAAAATTATATATTGAATAATAAAATGATATTAGCATAGAATCAATAAAAGCTTATCACACCCGATATTGAATATTGTAAATCGATATTCCAGGACGATAACTTCCCGTTAAGTAGCGTGAAAATTTAACTATTGCAATTCTTCAATCACTTTCTTACGTACATTGTTGAAAATATCTTGATATAGATTACCTCAGTTAATATATCCTAATGCTGTTTTCAAACGTTTCGAATTTATAATAAACGACGTTTAGACAAGATACAGTAAAATTTACCGTTTTAAAATAATTTTGTTTCACACAATTTTTAAGCTTAGTTTTTAATCCCATCATTGTACAATACTAGTGGCGTAATTAATCACGCTTCTACAAAACATAGAGAAAGACACGTCTTATACTTTTGGTAATTGGCTGAGTATCATTAAACATTTGTATATTGCTCTTTTTGAATAAATAAGAATGGATCCGATGATGGTGCAACTCATCTATCTTTTTCACTTATGATTGTCTGTGTCAGTTCCCAGGCCATTCAATAATAAAATGAGACATAGACTTGAAATTTTGCATTCAATACATGAGAAGCCTATTACTCGTTCTTCGTGTGGCTTACCTTGTTGTGGATGGATATCAAATTACATATTTGTTAACATATGTTTCAGTTATCCTTGAAAGTACAGGTTACAATTGTTTTAAATCTAGGAAAAGCTAGCTGAAATGGTTAAATTATAAAAGCTACCATATCATAATTATTTTAACGGTCTACAATATTTTACTTTATCTTTGGAAACCAAAATTCTACTATAGGGCAATCACATAATCACAAATTAACGTATTCATTTTCTTGTTAACATAATCGTATATTACTAATAACGAAAACTAAACAGTTTTATACGGAACGTGTATAGTAGGCCAAACAACAAAAGAAGAATTTAAAATACGGACACACCGGTGACGTATCCAAAGACATAAAGCAGCGGCAGTAATGAGGACATTTTAGTCGTCTGTTAAAGCGTGAATAAAGTTCTTAAAAAACCGCTTTATCGTTTGCAGTGCGATATTTTATGTTACTTTTGCATGTGCGTCATAGTTTGATATATTTATGATTTATAATGTTGGTAAAGTTTATTGAAAATATACTGGTATACTTTTAAAATTTATACTTTTTATAAATTACTATTTATACTTTAACTTTATACTCGTATATTGAAAATTATTTTAAGTCAGTTTTAGTTAATAATATATTAGTTGCAATATTATTATTAATAACTTTAATAATTATATTGTAAATTAAATTTTTATTTTCATAAAAAAATAGTGTTTTAATTTAGCAATAAATGTTATATAGATAAAAATATGAAGAAAATATGTTGCTGGTTAAAATTAATTATAACGCTTCCAATTTGTTACTCAATGAAAATATCAAATATTCAGAGGCGTAACTACAAAAACTAAATTAAATAGTTATGTAAAAGTATACGAAATATCATATTGATGTAATCGCTAAGATAAATATAAGCAAAGGATTGTTTATATCTTCCTGTGGAGAACGCACTTGATGAACGTCTTCCTCGTTTATTTTATAACAGATTGCGGCTAAAACACCTCATTAAAAGTGAATTAAATATTTTAAATTACAGCTTTGCTTTGTAGAATATTTGAATAAGTTACAAATTTATTAAAAACATTCCATGATAATTTCATCACATTATTGCACACAAAGAGAATCCAGATAAAAAGTGTTACAAAACAAAAATAGCTAAGCCCGCTTAAGTGTTCAACGTTTATATTCATGCACCAATACGTTACAATCTGAAAATACCTTATAAAATACAAATAACCTTGAAATATCTTTACGATTTATGTTAGGAAATATCATGTAAAAAAGTATCTATAACTTTATAAATTATGTATATTTCATTCTAATGTATACTCCAATAATCCATTTTATTATACAACCCAAACCCGTATTATTCGTGTTTTTACACTGTTTTCATTGTAAAAACAACATAACAGGTAAGAATACAGCATTGTCACCAAAAAACTTCGATTGTTCCATTGAATTTGTGCATTTAAAACTGTTTCGAGATATATACTAATTGTAATCCCATTAGAACTATTGTATCACCATGAACTGGGAAAATAAATCTTGAAACCATTTCAACTATTGTACTTACAAAAATGCTACCTAGAAATATCTTAAATTTGTTATTAGTCCAGCTTAGTCATATACTATTTCGTCCCATATTGTCAGCATTGCAATGGGTTTTTAATTCACAATTCAATTTTTGTGTGGACCTAAACAAATTAACAAAAGGTTTTTGGAATTGCTTTGTATCTCAAAAGGTCATCTAGACATTTTAGTACATATTAACAATACATTTAAAGAGAAATCTATTAATAATATTTAAATTTTGGCCACAAACTCTACCTCTTTCTTCTAAATAAGCTGGTATGTCAATTTTAATTAAATCCGTGGTCCTCACAGGCTATTAAATTACATATTAGGATTATCCATTATTCAGTTTGGATGAAAGTCTTCAGCATGCACCGAAAATTAGGTATTTCCTAACTATTTGTGTAATATACTATACGTTAAATATTAAATATTTAGAACTCCACGAACAAATTCTTATTTACATACACACATTAATCTTCAATATACAAGTTTTATTATAAACCCAATATCGTCACTTTTCTCCTTTAAAGGTCTCAAACTTCAAACTCATACCTCTTTCAATCATCCCATTCAGCGAACACGTCACTCTTCTCTCCTGGTCTCCGAAGATGCTATCGTTGCCGCTAGGTGCCACAGTCAACACTCCTCGGAAATTAGATAACATGCCAGTCCCAGTCTCACAACCTTGTTGCCGTGTACCGTACAGTTCACTAGTGCTATTTCAGTACGCTTAGCTTACATGACGTCGTTTACTTACTGCGACAAACATTTAGTAATGATTGTATTCCATTGTGCTATTCTCAACGAAAAGTGATTATTTATCCATAGGACACGCATTCACATATTTGGAGATATTAGGGTTGATGTTGGTTAACATAGTAAGTGAATATTATTCGGGTTCCATTAACATTAAAGAGATGTCTGAGATTCATAAGGTCATAACTAGCCCTTTGATACCGATTGCAATCTGCAGGGTTGCCATGATTACAGAATGTACACAGCCCGCTCTTATCTCGGCCATACCAGAGGCACTAAACGCTATTAAGTCACTATTTAGGTTGGTGCCTGGCCTCAGTCCAGGTAGCAAGTCTATATAAACGTTACACTTTTATCTCTGTGACGACTCTTCACTTCTCAGCCACACAGCCGCTCTTATCTCGGCCATACCAGAGGCACTAAACGCTATTAAGTCACTGTTTAGGTTGGTGCCTGGCCTCAGTCCAGGTAGCAAGTCTATATAAACGTTACACTTTGATCTCTGTGACAGCTCTTCACTTCTCAGCCACACAGCCGCTCTTATCTCGGCCATACCAGAGGCACTAAACGCTATTAAGTCACTGTTTAGGTTGGTGCCTGGCCTCAGTCCAGGTAGCAAGTCTATATAAACGTTACACTTTTATCTCTGTGACAGCTCTTCACTTCTTAGCCACACAGCCGCTCTTATCTCGGCCATACCAGAGGCACTAAACGCTATTAAGTCACTGTTTAGGTTGGTGCCTGGCCTCAGTCCAGGTAGCAAGTCTATATAAACGTTACACTTTGATCTCTGTGATGCCTCTTCACCTCTCAGCCACACAGCGCTCCCTGCCACGCCGCCTCTCAGTGAAAGTTGACTTTAACGACTCAGTACTGTCATGGGAATTCACTTATTGTATAATAAGTGAATTCCCATTACTCACACTCCTTGCAAAATTACGTAATTAATGTTTCAAATTCCTCATACTTACTAAATTTCGAAAAATGTTGTTATTATATTACTATTAGTTAATCTCGTACAGGTATATGAACTATATATACCTGTAAGAGATTAACTAACACCATCGCATTTAGACACTAAGATCAACAGTTATAAACACATAATAATTATAGCTAAAGCGCAATTTTAACAATAACCAAGTTAGTAAACACTTTACTAACTATACAATATTAATTCATCCATGAACTATAATACGAACTGTTATTTCTCCTACTTGCAGGTAATTCAATTAAAGGTAATTTTATTTATTGTTCATCGTTATGACGTACATTTACATTATATTTATTTTATTCGGGTATTAATAAAACCTTACAATATTTTAATTAAATTCGTATACACAGTTGGCCCATGGTATTTGAAAATTGTGTACAACCAGACATAGGCCCGTACATAATAGAATAAGTACCAAAAATAAAAGAATGGTGTTAAAATCGTTATGTTCTTTAGAATATAAGGCGGCGCTACTTAAGTTAATCTAACGAAACTAAAATTCATAGTGTGTACAAATTAACTATGATCTCTAAAGGTAGAACACCTTTAGGTTAACAAGTGTTAATGAAAAATTAATTTAACTTATTCAGAAACAGTTACGTGTATTTAGATTTAATTATTTCGCTAGCAAGAAAGATTAAGTACCTCCGTTTATCATTCTTACTAGCGTAGACAGTATATATTTTGATTATATTATTTACACAATATAAACAAATCAAAATTGTGTGACTAGTATAATCCATGGTATAACCTCTTATATACAAAAAAATGTAGTCTAATAATATTTAGCACTTACTTGCTAATATACTGTAACGACTGATAATTAACTATTACATCGCAACTGTTATAACGGTAAGGTAAACCACTTTAATTGTGTTGCTTGTAGAATGGGACACGTTTTATTAGGAAAGAATGGAAATAAAAAAAAGTAATAATCTTCTACTGTAAGTTTCTTAAAACTTTGCGCCATCAAAAATTGTGTTATAAATTAATTAATACTCTTTTATATTCTTGATTTTACTAATAACTAATAATTTTACTAATATTTGCAAGTTTCTACAACATATTTATTGTTCCTTAAATTTTTAATATTTTGTATATTAAAATTAAGCATAGCAAGTAAATGAACATTTATATTTTGTATTTCTTGTTGTATAAACCGCGGTGATCAAGCATTGTAGCTGCTAACAGGAAATTGTAACACAAGTAAATAACCTCTGGGTTCCGCTCACAAAACAGGTATGCAGTTACTATCAGAACTGTAAACATGGGTGTACGTAAACAAGAACAGTAGTTTATTGTTAGGCAAGAAGCTGGCTGTAGTATTTGCTTGTATGGAGTAATGATGTGCTCAATAAAAATTCCCTATAAACTTAACTGATAAGAATTTTACTCTATCTTTGTTATATGTCTCCACTAGCTACGGAAGTTCTGAATTTTAATATTTTTAAATAGATTTCTATAACATTTTCTATTTATAACAAAATTGTCTATATAATATAAAAGAATATATAACACTTGAATAATCCTGGTAATTGTAAGGAGAATATCACGTTTTAAAGACTATAGTTGGGTTCGCTGATCATGATTGTTTTTATTTATCTCTGCTCAGTCATAAGTGGTATATAAACCATGTCACAATTGAGAGGTATCAGCTAATTTTTGATTCTCGCTTGTGCACGCGTACCTTTACCTTTAAAGTATTAGTCCAAGCTTATGCGTTGGCCAATTTTTAGAAAAATATAGTTGGATTGTTATAAAAAATAGACTGAACTTTGCATATTTGTTATAACTGATGAAAATCAGGTGATATCTTTTGACTGACAAAGTCTTTGTAGCTTCAGGTTTTTGCAAGCATACTTCTTTAGCGATCGTGCTCATTTGAGCTTATGCGGTGACGAATTTCGGGTACTACGAAGTAGCACTACTCCAAAAAAGGGTTCTACGAACTTAGGAGGTTATACACATTCTGTACATAACAATCCATATCGTAATTGGTATGTTTTGTTAACTCATTGGAATATCTAGCAATAGCTGTTTATCTTGAAGTACAACTTTAACTTTATAATATTGTTCGAATAAATATATAATACAACATAGTTTTTATGTGTGTACGACTTATATATTTCAAGTACAAATGTTTGAAGTAATACCTTTCAAGTTTTGTATTAGAACAGTAAAATAGTATTTCATTTTTCGAATGTGTTTCAGACAGCTTTGATTTCAATCAAAACAATGGTTTTATATTTATCGTGGCGTAATAAGTTTAAGTCACGGGCCAAAGAGAGAAATTAACCAGGGATTCGCACAAGGGCTCTTACAGAAGTTGAAACCGAACCCTCGCTCTAATTGGGGAAACAATTGAACTAACTTCCATAACTGGTGCTAAATTTTAACTTCCAGTTTTTCAGTATAGTTACAGTTGTATTAAAACTTCTTTTGTAAGAACAAGAATACACGCAAGACTGCACGAATGTGTACAGAAGTATATTGGCATAATGACAAGCTCTAAAGAAAGTTTAGATGGTTCTTCATTCTTAATACAATAAAGCATAAACATTAATAACAAAAGTTAAAGGAATATAAAATAATTACTAAACATAGAAACCCTTTAGTAAGAACAGGGCGATTTATTGTTGCAAACGTTTCTGAAAAAGATCTAAATAAACGTTTTGCCTATCCTACTGTATTTGTCATAACCTCTCAATTTGGCTACAAATAATATCAGAAATTGGTCATCACCAATAAAGAGTTGGAAGTGTCCATTTTTGGCTGATTTTTAACTTCCAGTTAAACCTGCACTGGACACAACAACAACCGGTGTATCCCTTACATTTGGGCAACTATAAACATGCCCAGGAGCGGCACATCATTAACCTCAAATTTCGATATACTAGGGGGCAATGATAGTTTGATAGGTCTAGTCTAATTCGGGCATGACTACTGTAGTTGCTGTGGTTCTCCAATTGTTAGTATTAATTGCTGTTGCTAGCCTAGACATAAAGGTCCCTACCTGCTGTGACTAGAGAAGCTGATACAGAGTTGGCTTCCTCTTCTTCCAAGTTTGACATTAATGCCCAAAATCTCTCCTCGTGGATCTTGACCGGAGGCGGCTATAACAACCCCCAACCTTACCCATCCAGAATATACTTGGAAGTAGCGCAATGGTTATTTTAGGTTTTTTTCCTATTATCCTGGTTATTTCTCAGCTTCTAGTCCTAAGAGAACGAAAAATCAAGAGTCAGCCATTCCGAAACGGGATATAGCCAATATAATTATACGCATATTAAATTGTTACTGAATTAACGCAGTAAATTTGTGCACAGTTGTTTTTGTTATTTCCATTCATCTTTTAAATTGAACTTAAAATATGTTAGTTATTTTATAATTACAGTTATAATCTATATATATAAAAATGAATGTTTGTATGTTTGTCCTTTATGGAATCGTGAACTATTGGACCGATCATGATGAAAATTTGTACGTATATGTATTTTTCCACGGAGAAGGTTTATAAGCTATGCCCATCCCTTTCCCGATTCAGGATTCCGCCCCACTGGTTACAGAAATACCCATAAGAAATGCATTGCAGCAAACATATGTTAACGTCTTTTCAAATTTTTAATCAGCTGTTCTTTGTAAACATATATTACACTTATAGTTTTAAAGCATAGAGTAAGCTTAAGAGAAACGACAAATTTTGTTTAAACTGTTTTTGCAATCACTGTTAAACATAGACTTTACTATCCAGATAATACAATTCAAATTTGACGTAAAAATTCACCTTTAACTGCAATATTTATTTAATATAAACCATGCTCATGCTTGATCAGAAGAGTAATGCAGATATCATAATTACTATCTTACGTTGGCTACAAATATAAAGAATGTTATAAAATCAACCTTAGTTGTTTTTTTTGACAGAAGTATGGTTCTCAAAACTCCGTGTGTACATATTCTCTCGATCGAGACAACAAAGCAAGCTCAATCGTGGCATCGGAGATATAACTAATTTAATCTAAAATTTATTATAGTAAAAAAAAAATTTACTAAGTAATATAAGGACTTCGGTTCTTAAGATTTGCGTGCGAAGCCGTGGGTAACAGCTAGATACAGGCAGGAATATGGTACATACCTTCATAATACGCCCAAGAGGCTCACGATGGAACGACTATCAATTATCTCAGCAATGTTTAGAATGTGATAGAAAAAGAATAAGTGAATATAGTGTACTGTTTTCAACGGGAAATTGCGTGCGAAGCCGCGGGCAACTTTTGCAAAAAATTATTGAAATGCGCAGCAAAGCGCGCCGGGCCCGCTAGTTGATTATATAACCATAATACCAGGACAACAACATTTTTCACGGAGAAATAAAATTAGACATATTTTGTATTTAAATAATTGTATAGGCATTTGATGGAAAATGAATATATTTATTTTTAAAATGTTTATGAAATACAGAATAAATTAAAAACACATATAACTTGTTATTAGAGTGTACATGGAATTAGTGTACTGTGACTAATATACAGTAGTGAAATTAGTGGATTAGTTAAGCAAGGCGCTTGGTAGGAGATGATTCATGCATTATTTCGTTCTCACTCCTCATTGATGAACCGAACACAGATTGTGTACTTAGACACTGCAAATGGACTTCCGCTTAGTTTTTGGCGATCCCCGGACCCGGTCTACAATAAATACGTATAAATATATAGATAAAATATAATGTTTAGATCTATTTAATCCCTAAATATAAAATAAGGTTAATGTTAATTTAAACACACTTAATTACCAGTGAGTAATTTGATCGAAAATATGACAGCATACAACTTTTGAACTGGTTGAACTAAAACTCGGACTCCATGCCACTCGATCGACGTTATTATCACAATTAATTCTGAATACACAGATTAAAGAAAAGCCTCAGGATTTAAATCCGTCAAGAATTTTTATCAATCAATATAGTAATTTAAATAATAAATTTATAAATATTCAATATAAAAAAGTAAGTAGTAACATACTGCTAAGCTGAAACTGTTACAATTAAATTGTATTAGGACTTTGGTCAACTAATTATTTTGTTATATAGTGAATAGCCGAATTAAAACAGATACCGTTTTATTTAAGCACAAACCAATTGGTATAGTTCATGTAACAGTTACTGTTGCTGTACTAGCCGGCAAGAGATATTGGGTGTTAATTTCATTAACGTTGCGGCTGATAGGATTCCATAATTAAGCGTGATAACATATAGTACTGCTCGAGAATTGTTTCATGGTTGATTTACTGGATTGTCTAATATTACTGTCAATGTTTGTATCAAATGATATCACAACTACTAATCAATAATATTGGTCATCGTGTGGTTATTCTATATTAATAACGTAAAAACATGATAATAACGACCCTCAGCATAACCTTTAAATTTGTGTTTAAAACAGTCCAAGAAGAAAAAATACTTACATATGAAAATATAAACACAAAAACATAATTAATGAAAGTTGCTTTCAATTATTTACTCTTTTTATAACTTATAACTCTTACTATTTACTCATTTACTATTTTCTTAAAAAGAGAATTCAAATGCGGGGTTCTTTAAAAACAAAAGTTGTAAGAAATATAAACAATTATAACTTTTTAAATATATTGACTATATGAACTATGAATATTCAATCTCAAATAAATCATCACCAAATACTACCCGTTATGATATTTTTACACACAGATTTACATGCGCGCGCAATGTTTCTATACACAAATTTTTTTGTGTATAGAAAAAGGCAATCATCTTAATATTAAGGTAATGAAATATGTCCTATTACGCTACTTCAGGTACAGTTGAACAAAATTGAACACATACATAACCAAAAACATAAAATACAAACGTATAAATAAATGAATAATCATTACATTTTAAAAATTCAAAACATGTAGAAACTGTAATTATAAAGATATGATGAGTCAGATGGTCTAAGTTAATTACAGAAAATTCAATCCATAAGGAAAGTTTACTTTTCTTACAAATGTCCAGTCTTCCAGCATTTCTTACACTGAATTTTATGTACTACGTTTTTTGTATCACATGTAAAATCACCAATCATTTTATGGCCTTTTTTAATCGAATTGCTTTTAATTCTGATGACTCTTCTATTTGATTACATACCGTAAAACTTACAGTAAAGTATGGATGTGCTTACTGAATTTAGTTTCCACATCAAAATCAGCTGGTAAATTCTATTCATACAATGTAATTTAAAATATGATATTTTATAAACAATACGTGGAGTACTTTTCAGAAATGTGTGGCAATGGAGAATTTTGAAGAATTTGTTAGACTATTTTAAATATTTTGTTAAATTTGTTAAGGTCCAGGATTATATTGTGTAATTAATTTGGAATCAATAAAATCTTTCTTTTTGAAATAATTATTTAAAAAATACATCATATACTATAATCAAGTATCAATGTGCATACTGAATTTAGTTTCCACATCAAAATCAGCTGGTAAAATTCTATTCATACAATGTAATTTAAAATATGATATTTTATAAACAATACGTGGAGTACTTTTCAGAAATTTGTGGCAATGGAGAATTTTGAAGAATTTGTTAGATTATTTTAAATATTTTGTAAAATTTGTTAAGGTCCAGGATTATATTGAGTAATTAATTTAGAATCAATAACATCTTTCTTTTTGAAATAATTATTTAAAAAATACATCATATACTATGTCAGTACAATAATTTTTTAAGATTTTCACTACGGCTGCATAATTTTGTTGCTTCTGGAACAAGGCTTTTATGAATTGATATGTTTACACATAAAGGATGCCAACTGTTGTATCAGATATTTAGTTTTTATATATAAGTGTTAATAAGTTTTACGTTAATTGTTTGCTTGAAGTAACCTTCCTTGATGTAAACGTCAATGTCCAGAAATTTCACTGACTATATGGAGATATTCCAAGTAAATTTAAATTGTTATCAAATGAGTTCAAAGCTTTTAAGAAGTCTAAAAGTCTTTACTTGGTCTTGTCCATAACATAAAAATGTCGTCTTTACACTTAGTCCAGAATAAAGGTTTAACTTTTGAGAAATTAGAAACTCATGATCAAATTTTGCTATAAAAAGACTTTTGTATGATGGGGACATTCAGATAGTTTTAAAATAAAAAACAATTTAAATAAAATACGAAATGTATGAGAGCAACGCTGAAGTGAGTGCTTGTTTTTCTAATTTCCAGGTCTTTTGTTTAGAGATTGTTACAAAGCTTTTTGCCCTTCCATCAATTATATCAACTGTAACAAAAGTGCCGTGTCGTGAAATAAAATTGCATTTGTATGCAACTTTCCTTTATCTGATATATATATATATATATATATATATAAAACGTATTTAAATTATTTGCCACAGTGAATCAGGTGAGTTACCACGTATTTATGTATTTAATATAATAAATATTGCCAATTGAGAAAATAATGTAAGAGCCGTTTAATATCTGCAACAGGTCTCTACAAATAGGTTTCATGCATTGAAAGTTTTTTTAAATCTATTTCATTTGCGAATTTTACGTGTGAAACGTTTATAGTTTAAATATTGAAAGTTGAATATTGTAGTTTAATTAATAAATACATAAAAAATGTCTAGAATCACAATTCAAAATTTCAGTATAATTTTGTTTATCACAATTCACCTAGCCATGCGCAAGTTCAGGACTATCATCATTTATCAGAAAGGTAATAAAATTATATAGGATTTGATTTAAATCACCCTGATCACTTTAATATTTAATTAATTTACTCATTTACTTCATATAAATTGTTATAAATAGTGCATTTGTAATAATCTGTGATATTAGTTGGGAAACATATTTAAAGTTGATTTTAAAGTAAATCACTTATTCGTATTTAGATACAGTAATTAACTCTCGAACAATTTTTTATTATTTTTCCAAATATTATGAAAAACCAGCTGAAATTGTAAAACATGTAATTTACTCTTTGTGATATACTATTTATGAAAAAAGGTATAAACAAACCTTGTATTATTTATAAAACAATTTAGACATGAATAAGTGCTTCGGTAACTTAAGTTACCAATCTTAACTAAGAAACGTTGGGCTCTAGTAAGTGTCTTTCCTGTAAAGACTAAAGGAGTACAGGCCTCGCCCTTAAGTACAGAGACTCGCTACTGGTGAATTATTTAGTGTTTTATTCAGTTAATAGGACCAGGATCCGTGTTCATGTATACACGTGATCCGTAGGACCGGATATTTACAAATGTCCGATACTAAAACCAGCTAAATGAAGCCTAGCTAACTTATGGGATACCAAGGAAAAGTGATTATCTAACAATTTAGTAATATAAGGTTGTGTGGATTATTTATTTGAGTAAATAATCATAAATGATTACGTTTTATAACAAAATATGTATGATTTGATAAGAAAAAGAATTCATTACAAAGGTTTAAATTAATAGTTTTACTGGTTTTGGTAAATTTCACTTTCACTAAGCCTTATGTTTAAGGTTTATAAAACACAACTGAGAATGAACAGGTTTCTCAATACAGCTGTTTCACTAATCTAAGTAAAAGAGTATGGTAAAAAAACTTAAATTTCTATCATTTTTTTCCTACGAGTGAATAAATAAATAAGGAATTATTAATAGTATTAATTGAGATAGACAGATGACCCAGAGAGCTTCGTGATAAATCTTGCTTTGTTAATCTAATGACACGTCTCTTATATAGCGTTTAAAAGATTACAGATTTAAGTCTTATAAAGTGATTTAACTTGTTTTGAAATCGTAAAGTAAATGTCTGATTTAACTGCTGTTTTATGTAGCTATGACTATTATCAATGCTAAAGAGTGAAATCTGTTTTTAATTTTCGTAACCTCGGGAGGGGATTTACTTATGAAAATCCTAAAAAACTTAAAATTCGATGGCAGTAACCCACTGATTACTAGGTAACATTATTCCTATCTAATTCATAGGAGCTATTATTCATAATATGTTTATTATGTATAACTATATAAACTAGTAATTTCTTTAATCTATGAAGAATATTATAAACAACTAATATGAACAGCTAGCGGTCAGTCCTAGAACAAAGTTATAAAGAGTTACAGTATGAGCTTTGACGCCAAGTTCTCTTAGAAAGATTTACTGCCCACACATCGGCTCAAGGCGCCTACCATTTCTGCGACTGACGTTTCAATTATCGGAGCAAACGAGCTTTTATAGCGGCGTCGCAGTGGCGGACGATGTGTCCGCATCATTCAAGGTCAGGTGACTGCCTCAAAGCAGTTGTCTAATCTTTTAGGCCAGTCGTGGTCACTGAATAACTGACTGACTCATTGACAAAAAATAGATCCTTCCTGAAATGCGGTAAATTTGAAAATAGATACGAGGGTTAACGAAAATCTTTACATTGGTCTTAATGTGTATTTATGATGGAAACAAATAAATTACTTATTAAAAAAGTTGTAAACAAATTGATAATAATCACATGGTATTCTAAAAAGTAGTATAATTCTCCGAAATGTTTCTCGAGTAATATTTGGGAGGAACCATATATGGTTTATCAACCGAGGTGATTTATTTTCTGTGTTATCGTCGGTCTTCCCGTCCGCATGATATCTCAAGATTAAAATTTGCAACATATTACAATTCGGGATTGAACCTTAAAGAGGTTAGTTACGCGATACTACTATCATGTAATAAATAAATGCAATATTAATCCTCAAACTTTGTTTTTCTGACTAATATGTTCATATGTGGACCAATCAGAGAATGTTCAAGAATGTCCTTAAAGTGTATAAATATAAAGCAACCAGCCCAACGGAAAACGAAATATCTCAGAGTTGTGTTGGGTTGTTGCCAATACAATGACACCGGACTTAGAAACAAGGCGGGCTTCATTCTCCTATTGGATTGAATGCAATCAATTAAATTGTCTTTATTTTTGTGTTTTCAGACAGTTGGTTTTGCGTTTTCGTGTTGTTAATTACTATTTATGTTCTGACATTATCATTTACTTGACTCAACAATGATCATTTTGTTTGTTTACTCAGCATATTTTATAATTGTGATGTCTATAAGCAAGTTTGATGACAGATGTTTATTACAAGTACGTGCTGCATGCCAAGCTTCGCTGAGGTTGCGTGCAAATATTTCAAGTCTATAGCTACGTCCGTCACTATTAAACATTGTAATACGTCATATGACAATACTCAGTGTGTTATAAGTTTATTTATTGTCTGATCTTCCCAATGCCATCATGATACCGATAATCAAATACGATGGTGGTACATGTCAGTCCATAGGTCTTTTCCAAACATAATTGAACATTTTTTATGACAGGCAGACATAAATGACAATTTTCCAGCTCCTCGAGTAATAAGCTTCGCTAAAGCTCAACCAATATTATAATCATCCTTTCAGAGTTCCTACTTTATCGATAACCTTAATGTATAAGGATTATCAAACTGCTATCAAACCGACAATATAGAAAAGTAAACGAGTTTAGGTAGCTATATACCTATGGATATGTGATTTTTATTGTTTATAGTAAGGATATTTAGCACTGGCTTTCAAGTAAATAGAGTAGAAAACCCAAAGTTCAATTATATCTACAATGTTTATGTTTATAGCTATATTTTATTGAAAAAATAGAATTTTATTATTATTTAATGACACTTTTAACGTATCTCATAAATACAGGGTGAGTGGCTCTTGGTGTGACAAAATGTTTTGGGTTATAATGCAATGTAATTGTGATACAATGGCGGTTATAAAAAAGTCTAACACCAAAAGTTAGGTCTGAAATGAATTATTTTCAGTTTTTCTAACAAAACCCGTATTTTTGTACGTAAATCTGACATTTCTCAGCAACGTATAGACATATGTGAGCAAACTACACAATCTTTAGATTCTCCGTTAAATTTTCGATTTGAAAAAGTTATCGGTTCAAATGTTAAGAAAAGAAAATTAAGCTTCAGGTCGATTTAAATGGCAAAGTTGCTAAGTTTCAGAAAAACTGAAATATCATTGAACTCCATCTTTTTACCACACCCTGTGCACAAGAATGTGTCAAGTGATATTAAAAACTTTGCCATTTAATAGGCTTTAAAATGGTATGCCATATGACCATAGTTCAGTATTCGGTTACCTACTTTTATTGGTTTGAATGTTAAAAAACATGTGCCAAGATGATCCCTATAATATATTAAGGCTCTAGAGTTCTAATAATAATATATATATTAAGTTCAATATGTTCTACAATCGTGATGGGACGCTTTTACTCATCGGCTGTGCTACAATCGTATGGGACGCTTTTACTCATCGGGTGTGGTACAATCGTGATTGTATGCTATTACACATCGGCTGTGCTACAATGTGATGGGACGCTTTTAATCATCGGCTGTGCTACAATGTGATGGGACGCTTTAACTCATCGGGTGTGGTACAATCGTGATTGTATGCTATTACACATCGGCTGTGCTACAATGTGATGGGACGCTTTTAATCATCGGCTGTGCTACAATGTGATGGGACGCTTTAACTCATCGGGTGTGGTACAATCGTGATTGTATGCTATTACACATCGGCTGTGCTACAATGTGATGGGACGATTTTTTGTATGCTATTACACATCGGCTGTACTACAATGTGATGGGACGCTTTTAATCATCGGCTGTGCTACAATGTGATAATGCTACAATGTGATGGGACGCTTTTTAATCATCGGCTGTGCTACAATCGTGATGGAACGCTTTTACTCATCGGCTGTGCTACAATCGTATGGAACGCTTTTACTCATCGGCTGTGCTAGAATCGTAATGGGACCCTATTCCTCATCGGTTGTGCTACAGTCGTGATGGGGCGTTATTACTCATCGGCTGCACTACAATAAAATTATAATGGAACGCATTTTCTCGTGGGCTGTGGTACAATCATAATGGGGCGTTATTACTCATCGGCTGTGCTACAATCGTTAATGACCAAGATTTGTAAGATTAAATGAAAAGTTTGATTAGATCCATCTTCATTTAATAATTAAAGTACACATATGTAGAAGTTCCTTTCAATACCAACATTATTAGGTGGCTTATCATTTAATATGATTTAATGTAATAAATAATCACCAATAAACATGCTGACCTACAATATTAATTTTTCAATATTGAAACTAATACAACTCTTCAATTTTGTCCTCACACATCTTCGTTTTGTCGTATCCTAGGAAACTCCTATTAAATCACTATTGTAATTGTTATGACTTGGTTAGACAATTCAATGATTTTCCAGCACATAATCCATTTGTGATAGATATACAGTATGAGACGAATCTTAAAAGATAATAATAAAGTTAAGAAAACAACTAAAAGAGAATTATATACACAAATATACACGTATGTTTTTATTAGATATGGCGGTGAATCTTGTTTAAAGCAATGGTTCTAGATGTCAACTAGTATAATTATTGTAACTAATACCAACTCACTATTACAGTTGATATTATAGTGATTATAGTATTATAGGAATAAAACACAATGGAACAATTTTAACCTCAAAACACTGGAATACAATAATTAAAACACAGTTTAGTTCTTTATTAAATATGAAGTTCAAAGAACAATACTTTATCCGTTTGGTTTAAAGCAATTATTTACTTTTAAATAAATAGTTGAACTTATCAACCAAAGGAGAAACAAAGAAAAGGGACGTTACGTAAACAATTATGGCGTTTTTAATGGTTTGTTACAATGAATAATATTTTATTAAACCTATCTTAATTAAAATTTTCTTAAATATTATCATAAAAATAACGAAACTTTCTTTTCTAGAGATAGCATTATTCGATTATTTTAATCGTTTTAGAAATTTTAATAGAAAAAAAAACCATTAAAATTAGCCAAGCATCATTTTTATTATAAAATATTGTATTATTTTTATAAGTAAGAAGTAAGTATATTATATGAAATAAATGTTAATGTATGAAGGACGCATATGCCTAATGTAATAAAATTCGACTACTGATTGATTGGTAGATATTTATATGCGAGAAATATCTTTAAAAAAAATATCTAACATGAAATTCACAGATAGGCGTCTGCATCATCTCCTACAATACGAGAGTTGTTTGACAACACATTGATTTATTGATTTATTTGTCTTATCTGTCAATATTTCATTTCATATTCAGAGAAGATTTGTTGATTATTTGTCAATGAATAATTTGACGTATTCAACTAATGCAAAAACAATATTAAGGATAGATTCCATTTTAGATCAACTCAATCGCTGTTTCTTTGCGTGCTTTGGTGAATTGTTTCAACTCGTGTTAATTCGATCTGTATTGAAAAGTATTGATCTAATGGCTATAACAATGTTAGTTTCCTTGTTAAATTGGTTTGGGATTGTACCCTTTGGTTTTGATAAAACCAACTGTAACAGAATCTAAGTCTCTTTCGGCAAAGCCCACATATTGTTGAAAATCATTCAGCTGACATTTTTGGTGGTTTTGTATTTCAGTTTGTATTATGAGATCATCTCTAAAGGTATGTTATGGCTTTTCGTGGTGCATTCCATTAAAGCTGCTACATTCAGTTTTACTTTACTACTATTCTCTGTGAGAACCTACAAAGTTATCTTCTGCTTACAGAAATCACTATGTGAATCAGTAAATGTTGCAAGAAAACCTGAATTCAGATTCACATATTTTTTAATGTTTTTTGACATTGCCTATAGCATTATAAAAAAATTAAAATTACTTTTGTGCATTTACAAAACAGGAATTTCCATCTGGCAATCACTGAACTATTGTGCTATTCTTTGTGCTTGATTTCACTTTTATGTTGTTAAACTGGTGCATCGTAACTGTCCTTACTGTGGTCGAAGAATCATACGCTGGTAATCAATAAACAGATATTAGAGAGTGCCATGGATAGAAGCAACTCCAAGACATTATCTCTGGATGAAGTGAACAAATGGATGGAGAAACATTGCAGTACTGGAGAACTACTGAACACTTCCAGCTCCACGTTTGGTCCTTACATCCTACTCTTCGTATGGAATACATTTGGTGAGCTTTTGTTCCGTGTTTACTCCATATTCATTGTCGAGGACAAGGAACCCTTGCTGATAAATAGTATCATCATAGTGAAGCTTCTGGTAGATACAGTAATCATCATCGGATGGTGCGATGCAGTTGTGGTCGCCCAAGGAAGGACACTTGGCCTGTTGCACAGATTAACGAGAAGAAAATCTCGCATAATTAATCATGCAACATTCATGAATATTAAAATATTTCAAAGGTACATTATTGTTAGACATCGAAATATTTATGCTTTTGGTATTATTCTACTAGACAATACAATAATCTATCACATCTTACTTCAAGTTTTAAACTATCTTAATGTGCTTTTACAGGTAATGCATTTAAATAGTTACTTATTATATAACATAACAGTGTATATCTTTTAAAATATTTCCTTTAAACTTTTAGTTTACAATATTCAACAAATTATTCTTGTTAAAATCTAAAACAGTGTGTCACAAGTTTCTGGGGCTGACATTAATCATCATTTAATCAAAAATTATCCAAAAATATATTTCAAGAATTTTGTTGTTTAGTCGCCATTTTCAATTTTTTAATACGAAATTAATATCTCTACTACTAGTAAAGCTACATATGCCAAGCTTTGTACATAAGCTGTGATAAGTATAAATAAAAATTAATTATTCTGTACTAAGAAAATGACACCTGTAGTAAATTTTAAAGCCAAAATCAAAAACACTAGTATTATTAAACATGTACAAGATATCAACTATTATTCAATTTGATTACATTATCAGCAGTTCTCTTCAACGAAATCCTTCAACACACAAGCGAGCGCGACCACTTTGAACTAATTTGCTTTTTATTGCATTTGGATTTGCTATAATTTTTACAGTATCTTTGCAAGGCTGACTACTGCACAGTTCTAGAAAATATTAATTGGAATGAAATGGTAAGGTTTATTACTATTTGCAGGAAATATATAAATTATTTTCTAAATTTGTCATGAGAAGGGTATCCTTTTAATAAAAACTATTAATAAAAATATATTGAAAAACCTTCCAATGAAATGAAAATTACTACTTTGAAGTCAGTGCATTAAAGGTATACCCTAATGAAAAGACCGGAGATGAATACAGATTAATTAGATTTCTACGTGAGTATCCTTATCTATAAAGGCATCAGTAAAGCAGCATTTTTAAACTGTCAAGTAAAAATGACAGCGAACCCAAATGCAGGGAACAATAATTATTTTGATATAAAAATTAATACAAATTTTATTTTTTTGTCTGATAATATATATATTTGATAACATACTTCATTGCATGATACACACTTATAAAAGTTAAATTTAAACCCGCTTTCTTTTTATTAAAGGAAACTATGTATAAATATTTTAGAACGTGGAATTTCGTTAAGTTTATTCAAGAATAATTAAAATCGGTTTAAATTTGAGCTTCAACTATATTTTAAACATTCGAGCAGAACTGCTTTTGGATGGAGAAAAACAATTAGTATCTACAGTTTTGTAATCAGTTACCTTATTCCATTAGGTGTTGTTTTCCAATTCTCATATAATCTGGATTTACGTTAGCTGCTACTAACTACCAAGAGTTCATGGGTAGTTTATTTCCTTGAGATTGTAATCGTTTGTTTGGTTGTTTGAAAATAAAATTATTTATAATTACGTGATTTATATTACGTTAATATTTTAATGAAATATTAAGTAGGATTATTGAATAAAATTATTTTCTTGGTAAAATTAATATATGATCGATTTTGATCGAAACCACAACTAAGATACCACACAATCAAACCGTTAAATGACATTTTTTCTCCCTTTCCTATACATATAATTTATATTGGGTTATTATTAAAATTTAAAATATTCAGCAACTACTATTAATGATTGTATTTAGATTTTAAAGCGAATTTTGTATTAACAAATAAATGTGTCATACCATTTACTCTGACGTTTAATATTTCGTTTGTCCATCTGTCTCAATTTCGCAATGAAGAAATGTTGACGGCTTTGGCAGAAAGTGGTGGCTGATATGTACGAGTATGTTCCTAGAGTATGTTTCCTATGTCAACACAAACATGTGCATTTAGACTATTACTCGTTTAATTAACTTTTAATTAAAAAATTAATTCAAGGTTCATAGATGAGACCAATATTAGTACTATTTATTTAATTAGGTTTTTATACAGAGTGTTCATAAATTACTCTATAAAACCTTAAAATATTATTTGTCAGATCAAAGGACGCATGAAATGTCACATAAATTATAGTGCTGTCTTGCTTACTTTACAGTATTATCTGTTTTTTAAAGAAACCATTACTTAATTTAAATTAATAAAGGTATTATTTTGCACTGCTTTAATTGTTTTAGAAAGGTATCTATAAAACAGTTAAAGTCATCTCTAAAACTCAAATTTAAAAATTGTATCCAAATTATAATTGAATTTATGTGTTTAATAAATTCATTAAAGGGCCCAGCAGAACGTAATGAAGCATTTATATCACACAGTCCACATAGCTATAGACCGACAGACATACGAGTTCAGATGGACTGCTCTTTGACTTTTAAATAACTTTCTTTCCTTGGTACATCTGTACCAATGTTAAATGTAAATCTGTACCAAAAATTAAATTAAATGAGTAAATTATGAGTGTAAAACGAGTTTGGTTTTATCCATGGAATTTATTAGAAGACAACTACAAATGTTGCGTTAAAGTAATTGGACTCATCTCAAAATATAGAAGAACCATCCGTATATGTTAGATATGATGTGCCCCACTATATTATTGTGTTGTTCTCCTCTAGAAACTGTCCATAAGACCTTAAAGACACCAAAAAGTTTAACGTAGGCAAAAACATTAATGTGAGTAAAATGAATAGATTTTTCCAATTAAAATGTATCTTTTGACAAGTGAAATAGACTTCTAGGTCAACGAATAGACACTTGCTGAAATTGTGACGAAGTTATCTCAAAAGTTAGGTCTATTGAATTGGGAATGAGTAAATTTACTGATACAAACAAAGAGATAAGTTAGAAAAAGAATAGGGGAAATAAAAACTTATTTAGGTTTGCATAAAAGATTGATGCCTTTAATACTACGCAAAGGGCTATACAAAGATGTGTAAACAAAACTTACAAGAAGAATCAATTGTTATCGATTTTGGATGCGAAGGTGAAAAGCAAACTAAACGGAAAAAGACAAACCCTAATTTTGACTACACTATGCTGTATATTTGCAATGTAACTAAAGACTAATGTGTCACTTAAAGTCATTTTTCACGATTGTCAAGTGTGAATTCACGATCTTAATGTTTTAAGTCGATTGCAAATACTCAACACACTTTGGAAATATCCTGCATTTCACGAAACTTTCTCAACGGCTAGATCATAACAAAGTAATATTTGCAAATCGAGTTCACCTCCACAACCACTGCTTCGTGTAAGATTCATGGAGACACCAATGGACTTGGGTAGGTCTATAGAGACTTTCAAGTCAATGACGTAGAGTCAGACGCCAGAATCTGCGACAGTTCTGTTGTATAAATGATGATTGTAATAGAGCTCTTTAGATCTTTATATACTGGTTTAGTCATAGCAGTTCTACCTATAAAATAAGATTTAGTATCATAAAAATGTTTTTTGATTTCGTATTCCCTGACCTTTAAGAGTTGCTAGGTCAATAAAGTTGTTTTCCGTGAATTGGTAGCACGAAAGTAATATTGGTGTATGTATTGTTATAAAATTGCAATTAATTTTCTTATTCTGAAAATGTTAACACTTACTTAATTCATATTTTATATATCTATTACAGACATTATTGACTGTCTCAAAACTCAAATTGCGCCTTTTCGTAACTATAATTGTATTTTTTTCCAAATTGTAAATATATTTGTGATTCAAATTTATTTTAAAATTATTCAATAATTACGATGCATTAACCTAATTATTTATCAATTTATTTGTAACGTATACTTTTCGAGATATATGCAATATTATAGATCAATAGTGTTTGATATTCATTGAATATGAAATATATATATATATATATATATATGTATTTCATATCCAAGTTGTATATATATATATATATATATATATATATATATATATATATATATATATATATATATATATATATATATATATAAAAGGAATTAATTTCAATCTGGTAATTTATTAGGGCCTGTTTATCTGAACTGAATAGAGTGATTGGCAGGTTTTCCTTATACAATATCCTTTAAAAACATACGTAAATATTGCCGAGTTCAAATCTTGGTGAAATAAACAATACCAAAACTGTTTGGCTGTTTAGTCTCAATTTAATTTTTTTTACACAGTACTACGTATTTTATTTGTGAATGAATAATTTGACGTAAAGAATTGAGAAAATATATCAGTTGGAGGATTATTTGAAAGGTCATTTTTACGCCATTGTAGTCATTTAGTGTGATACAGAATTTTATAGTAATCATAGTTTAGAAATGGCTATGAAAATTGTGGTGCTCATTTTGCAAACGATTGGAACTTTACCTTGAGTTTTGATAAAGACAGCAGTAAAAGAGTCACAGTTCGGTACAGTAAAGGATACATATGTTCCAAAACAATTCAACTACTTTTGTTACTTCATTTGTACTATAGGCTATATTCTATGATCACTTCTAAAGAAATAAGTTGGTTTTTTTGTGATAGTGTATGCTGTAAAATCTTTAAGTTTCAGCATTAGTGCATTGTTTTGCGTATTACAAACCCAAAAAGTCCTCGTGTGCTTAAATAAAGCTTTAGATGTATTTGAAAATAACATTAAGAAACCTAGCTTTAAACTAACATTTTATTTCATTATTTTTGACACTGCCTACAATATTATAAAAACTGTTACAATTACTTCAGTGCATCTGAAAAGCAAGAATTTACATTTGGCTATCGTTTCATGGATGTTGTTTATGCTTGAATTCAACTTGATGTCTTTAAACTGGTGCATCGTAACTGTCTTTACCGTAGTCAAAGCAGCATACGCTGACATCAACACACATATATTACGGGCTGCCTTGGATAGAAGCAATTCCAGGACCATATCACTAGGAGACATGGAAAGACTACTGGAGAATTACTGGAGTGCTGGAGAACTACTGGATACATCGACCTCCACGTTTGGTCCTCTAATCCTGCTCTTTGTCTGGAACACGTTTTATGAACTTTTGTTCCGTGTTTATATTATAATTATTACTAAGGATGATTACGCTATCTTAATAAACAGCATCATCACAGTGAAGCTTCTAGTAGATGCACTGGTAGTCATCGGTATATGCGAAGCTGTTGTTGCCGTAAGGGCGAAAACACTACCATTGTTATATAAACTTAATAGAAGGAAATCTTACTTTTTGGACAATGTAACAATAACTCAAATTAAATGGTTTGAAAAACAGATCATTATAAGAAGAAAGAATATATATTCCTGTGGTATTCCTCGCCTAGACAATACACTATTCTACCTTGTAATACTTTAAGTTTTTAACTTTTTCAACTTTCTTTTGCAAATTAAAGCTTTTGAGTAGTGCATATTTTGTAATGCGTTGAATACTTCTCTATGGATTCCTTGCTTATAATTATGCATCCAACTATCTCCACATTCCGAAATATTTTATAATATTTAGGTGACAAAATGCAGAATTATCACTACATTACACTGTAGAGGAAGACATTGGACTTGAAGCAAAGGGAATACTTTCTACCACATGAAAGTCAACAAATGTTTGTCACTGGATAAATCAGTTATGTTTATATTAATTCTTGTTCTCTGCCCTTCTCCTAAATGTTTGCAGTTGTTAAATCTCTAGTGACTGTGTTTCAAATTAATTTGCCAAAATATTTTGACCTCTCAAAGTTTGAGTCGCATAGTAATTATTATTTTACAATTTGCAAATCAGTAACATAATAAAAAACAAGTAAATTCAAGGAAGCTGATGGCAGATATAAATAAAGAAATAACAATAATTATTTGTATAATTCTAGATTAATCTTTTTTCTCTTAACAAATAAAGTTCCTACATTCACATTATGTATATAATATTCACATTATCATAATATACATAAACTACATGCTGTTGTTAAAATTTTGGGAATATAGTGTAGGTATTTTATTACCATTTATATCCTACTTAGATCTCCTGTCTAAAAGAACACATAATTTCATATAAAGATACTCTCACTAAAAAATGCTCTTAGTGAAAATGAAATTACGTACTGTATGTAGAATGTAATTGTTACAGTTGTGTTATATAATATCGAAAATTAAAATCTTCTATAAAATAATTTCTTCTTTTAAGTTATGTCAAACATATGCAAAATTCATATTTTCCTCAAGGAAACTGAAGGACATGCCGTAGCATAAAAGTTTAGATATTTTTAGTCGTATATTCATTACTGACTATAGGCTCTAAGAGAAACTGCTTACACGCCCTTATTATAATCATCTTAAGGGTTCTTAGAAGTGATGAAACTTGTTCAAAATTGCTTCTTCAATTACTGAAAGCTCGTGAAAACACTCAAAACAAATTTATCTCTTGTAATTTCCACCAGTTCCTCTCTTAACTTTTATCGTATCTCAGTATAACATAAGCAATACACCTATTACAATTAAAAATTACTTGGTTCCATTTGCTTTAGTTTATTCACGCCTACCACAATGTTAAAGATTAGGTAATACGGTAGTGTTGACAAATTTATTTCTTCATGCATACCAAGAGTTAACCATGTCACCGCTTACTGTCCAAAATGTGTATAAAAATGTCTAGTCTTCAAACTGTACAAAGGTGCGTTAAACACAAGTATGCAACATTTTCAGTCAACATGGTTTTGTTATTTGTTTAGCATTAATGTTTCATCGTACAGTAAATTTTTATGAAAGTCATGAGTAATTTATGTATGTACTGTGTGTTTATCTGCACCTGTGCACAACTCTGTGTTATATCGGCTTAACAGTTTTACGTTTAAAAACAATTATACTCTTGTAAAAGTTATAAAATTATGCTGTAATCACTAATGACTTACTTTTAATGAAAGCTAATATTAAAAAAAGGATTGGAAACCTTCAGACACCTGGATAACAATACTCCTGTAATTATATAAAAGTATTACAAAGTTAACTAAACCTCATTACAGATGAAAGGGAATTATATAGGATTCCGGAATAAATTACCAAAAATAATATAAATTAAAACATTTTTTCTACTTTCTTCGCCTACAAGGTGTATTTAATAAGAGCCGTGAGAATCAGAATTCCTTAACAAGAACTCGGCCAAGGATTTAGTCGTCTTTAGGACATTGAGAAGTTTAAAAACAAAATATAGTTCCTTCAGGATTGCATCCCTATTTCATCGCCTATATACGTCTCAATTTTATGAAGCTAATTTGGCTTATCTATTTAACTCATGACATATACGTGTGCCAAATTTTCATATTATTGGAAACCTGGAAGGTGGCGAATTGCTGACGAGTGAGTGACTGAGTTATGGCTTTGTCTTTTATATCTTTAGATATTATATTAGAATTGATTTTAATAAATTAAATTGTATTTTCTTGCCTTCCTTCACCATATGTAATGGAATTTATTTTGGATATAGTTTTTGGTATTGTGTTGAAAAAGTTTAAGATGAAAATGGTTCACAATGGAAGAAAACAAAATAAAATAGTTTAAAAATCTCTGAAATGTGAAATTCTGAATTTAAATAAACAGATTGTCCAAACAAGTTTATTGCGTAATCCAACAGGATATTCATTATAGCTCTACTAACAAAGGGCTCGGCAAGGTCTGGCGCATGACGCTGCTCAGGAATGTCGATATCCTATAGTTGACGAGGAATGTTTAATAATAAGACAAACCCTCTACAATCAAAATCAGCAAACTATCAGACAGCAAGGACACCGTCCATTTAAAAGAGACCATTGGAAAACAAAGAAGACATACGATATGTTTTTAAATGTTGTTAAAACACATATTAACAGGACATGTAATATGATAGATTATATTTTTTATACATATAATAATTCATATTAACTTAATAAACTATATCCAATAATTAGAAAAGGGATTATTTCTTTAAAAAAAGGTATAACACATTGTCATTTGTTTTAAATTGTAGCCAATAAGCACCAACCGATAAGTGAAATGAGATAAATGATACTTAGAAAGAGTGGGGGTACCTACTTATTTGATATTTGTTAAAGTTTACTTATACTTATTGTTTGGGCGTTTGCGAAATCATTGAGTGCATATTTAGCCACTGAGGTTTAGGGCTGATTGGTAGTGGAGATAATGCTACTTGTTCCATGTTTGATGAGTGATGACTGAAATAGTAGAATATTCATTGGATTCCAGTGAAGGAATGAAGCTGTTATTGACAAGGAAAGGTTAGACTGATTGATAGTGAGACTAATGTTCCTTGAACGATATATTGGTTGATGGTTAGTAAAAGAGTAGAAGATTAGTCTGATTCCCGTGAAGGAATAAAGCTGTCACTTTTAATAGTAGGTTAGGTTGATTGATAGTTAGTCTAATAATGTTCCTTGGAATTTTTGCGATGGTTCCGTAACTGTTAGCAAATTCGATTTATGTACTATATAATTGGCGATGTATAACAAATTTATATTTATTTACAAAATAACTGGTAACACTTATATTATAATATATGTGTCTTTGTCTTGTTTAATATAATAACACTTTTAATGACAAAATAGTGATCACAGGAACGTCATAAGAAAGTTCTCTTTTATTCTCTAACTTATATGAAAATGTGTGAGATTTTTTTTCTGTGGTTGAACATACGCAAAAAATTATTTTTCCCTATCACTCGAGCTGGACAAATACATTTCTAACAATCAGTCTGTGAGCACGATATCTTGGAAAATATCTTACCCATAGCCTAGCAATTCAAAATTAAATTTCATAATTAAATATACAGTATTGTAATGTAATAGTTTCTATGGTGATATAGGGAAGTTTTTTGATCGTAATTGAAGCCTATCAACTCAATATTATGGTAAACGTTCTGCCCGGGATGGAAAAATCTTTTCTCTATGGTTCAATTAATAGGTCATTTATTTATAAAACTTGAACAGTTTCTGATGAATTTCCTCATTAAAACTTCATAAAAACGGACAGATCCCAAAGAAAGCTGAACATAGATTATAATATTAAATTAACTGCATTTTCAAACGTTATAAGCTACAAGAGCTACAGCAAAACGTTTCAAGGATTGGAATTTATCATTATGGTTAGGTAGAGGAGGTATTAATAAATTAAAAAATACATAACAGAAAGAAGAAAAGAAGCGAAAGAAAAGGGTTCAGTTCCCTCACATGACGAAGAGAATTGATTCCAAACCTCTTAACTTTGCGTTACACCTTTGTAACATATATCGATGGTAAATGTCCGAAATCCTGTTATCCTTTCAAACCTTTAATCGTCAATAACAAAAACAAAAATTGTATTGCTTATTCATATCCCTATTTATACCCTAGTTATATCAAAACTGTCAAGCCTACAGTCACGTTTTGCACGCAGAATGCTAAGAAAACAAAAGGTTTGTTTGTCAAGAGTCCTCTACTGGATCAAGTCTCAGAGATATGTAACATTATTGAATTGTGGTAGTTCAATGAGATTCCTATTGTAAACAGACTGTATTACCAGCGCTCTATTGTTCCTGTAATACCATGTCTGAGTCACTAACAATAACATCATAGAGAATTGTCTTTCAAGTGCTATCATGATCATGTATTGTTGTTATAAGTGTATGAAATTTTCCTGAAGCAGTAGATATAATCCTCAACTCAATTACAACGTAAAAAAATATAGAAAGAGTAAAGAAAATTCGATAAATATTTTAAAATATAAAAGTAATCTACAATTAGTACTCCACTTTATGCCAAATAATAGCATTGGAATACATTATATAGGAAATTTAAAGTTAATTATTACAAAATATACATTGCCCTATTTTTAAGACTCATCAGATTAAGTATCACCTTATTATAAATACATTGAAAACCTTTAAAAACATAGAAAGAAAATCACCTTACGCTACACCATGTTTGGCGTAACAAACTTTTCTGAGACTGCTTGAACAATTTTAAATCTACACATAATTTCATTATATACATGTTCTGCGAAACTATATAAAGAGAGTCTTACATAAAATAAATGTTTACATAACTCCAGCAGGCAAAAGAGAAACTGTGTTAGGCTACTGAGTGATAGGCTAAAACTCTTCCATTAAATTTACTTCGGAATGTCTTCCCACATGATACATAGACTTTTTGTTCATTTAATTGAATGAATTAATTGAATATTAAAATAATTTAATTGAATATCAGTGCTCACACATTAAAAGTTTCGATAATGTAGCAAGAATACTACAATACTAGAGTGTATTTATACAAAATTTAAATTTTCCAACTCAATTTATTTCTGTGATAACCTGAGAAAATATTAAAAGAAAGAAGAAAAGTACTTAATTCTATAATTTCCCTATGGGTGATAAGCTTGTTAACACTAATCTATATCCAACGAAGGAGCAGGCGCCATCAGAGAACTCTGTCTTTGAAAACGTGGTAAAGAAAGTTTATACAACATTTCAAGTCATTAGGTGAACTTGTTCTCTTCGTAAAAAGTACACTTTTCATCTTCTTGTTATAATTATTATTTAACGTTGGCATGAGAAAAATAAAGACAATAAGAAAAATTTCAAGTAGAAAAATTAAAATTTCTCAATATTCCTGGTATGGAAATAACAAGAAGTGGGATTCAGCCTTCTATGCCGTAAAAAATTTTGCAACCTAAACTAATTGATTAATTGACCTAAGATAATTTATTTAAAACATAAAATTATCAGATCAGCCGCTAAGTCAAATTTCTGTCAAAGTTAGGCCACCTTCGGACGCTAATATAGATACCACAATACCCTTCCCCTCCTTCATCACACCATCGCCTTCATATACCCTCTTAGTTTCATATGACGTGCCACAGAAAGTGTCTATATTTATTTTTTGTGTCTTTGGCCTCCCTCGGTACATGCGGATTTGTTGCTTAGTACCATTCTGTTGTGGTAATTTTTGTTTTTTAGTGATACGGTTTGTACTTGTTCCAACTACTCACCCTCAAAAGTATGCCTGAGTGTCGTTCCTTACAACTTGTTCTGTTTTTAACAATGATTTTGACAACTAAATGGCCACATTTTTATTTTTTAAGTTTCAATACACTTAATATTATTGCTCAAGGTTTTTGCCAGCTGAAAAAGAAGATTGTGTTCAATTTTTATAACAATAGAGATGGTGAATATCTTAAAGCCTGTGTTATTATTGTAACTTATGCATCGTCAATAATAAACTTCGAGCAAATAATTTAAAAATGTCACACTTGTATTTGGAATATTTTGTAACATTAATTAGTTCTAATACTTGCCTCCAATGTTAATAACACTTTAAATCTCAATAATCAATTAAATGATGATGAAAAAAATAGTAATAACACAACAATATAACGGATGCAGTAAAACTTTAATGATACTTAATATTTTGTTGCAAGACTTACATCTTTCCTAGTGCGCTGTAAACATTACATCAAAGAGTCTCGTAGTTTAAGTTCTAGGTTTAATTGAAGCGAGCCCCTCAAAACTTAATAAAACTTAATTATCTGATTTCTAATATTAGTTTCTTTTCCTTTAAATATTAAATTAATTAATTATAAAGTTACTACTTTGTTAACCATTTTAATCATATTAGAGGGTTTGGAATAAGTTAATTACGGATTATACTAAATGATAACTCTGAAGGTATTTTATTTCGAGTAGTGAAAAGTTTAAAGACCTCTACGCCAGTTTCAGTTAATATTGAAAATCTTTTTATGTTTCATATATGTGTGTGAGCGTGTGCGCGCGTGTGTGTATGTGCGTAAAAATTTAAATTATTTATATTTTGTTTTGTATCTTTTTAGATTGGCAATCGATTAGCATAAATTTAAAGTTCATTGTGTGTTTAAAGTAGTTGGTAATTATTACAAAAAAAGAAAATTAGAGAAAATAATCTGTAAAAATCATATAAAAAAGGACTTTTAATTCATAAAGTATTTACTTGTCATATTCATTACAAAATGACAGAATATTTTTTGTGAAATAGATTGTCAGGAAATTATTATAATAAGCGTGAAGTATAAAAGGATATCAAATAACTAAAAACTAAGAATTGTGGCAAGGCCATTAGTGATACCAACATTAAATGCCGGTTTACCTTAACTTCGGTCGCCCAATCAATTGGACGTTAGCGGTTTATTCTGAACGCTGGTGGCCCAATCACTCAAACTTTGAAGGTTTTAGCCTGAATCTCGGTGGTCTGATAAATCGCTGAAATTCAATGGGTTAAACAGGTCAATTAAATAATAATATTTAACACAAATAGATCTTTTTGGCCTAATTTTTATACTGACTTGGAACGAATTAAATTTCTTCTTAAAATTTTTTGTTATTGAAATAGCACCACTAAGAGATGAAGAGTCAAAAAACGAATTTTACAAACTATCGAGTAGAACATATAAAATTACTATCAGTTGCATGTAGTTTGTATATGTTGTAATTTGAATTTCATTATAAGTTGTGACATTACTAAGTAATAAGCTGTCACATAAACAAAACCAATTCTAAAACTGAGATAATTTCATATTTTGCTTTCCAGTACAAAGTAAACAGGTAACGATGACAGAGACTCTTGGGATATGGAGGGAGTGCCAAAGCTTGTGAGTTCATATAATTTACATAGTATCTGCAAGGGAGCAAACATAATACTAGGAATTGTCAAGAACCGAAGAGGATTATTGATTTAACTAACATGAAAATAGCCCAATTGTACGCTAGAAAGAAGTGTCCTTGACTTCATAACATATTCTGAATATAACATGCGGAATTGGTTGTTATATAACTAAAATACTGGACTGTCAGAAATGTTAATGACTGAATAAAGTTTCCACGAAACGAAAATAAAGGTAGGCTCCCATGATAAGAATGTCTGAAAAGATAGCAAAATTCAAGAAAATTCTTTTAAAAGCATGATAAGAACCCCTAATCCTTCAACTACACTATAACCACAGCAGAGGTATACAGATGAAAATTATTCTTTGTAACAATCCTGAAAAGAAAATTTCCATATTTATAATTTTATGTTGAGCTTATAAGAAAAAGTGAGTAAAATAAATTAGTAAACCAAATTTATTGTATTTAAAAAGACGTAGTAGAGTAATTAATATATTTAAGAATAAAATGATTAGAAAGTTTTATACAGCAACCAATGTCCGTAATGTTTTTATATCAAGTGGTTATATTATGTATAATCTAGGGTAACTATATTTTAAGTACACAATTAATAGACGATCCTCGATTAAGCACTATTCAGATTTTTCTCATAGGCTACTCGTCTTTGTGAGGATCTTATCAAACAGAACGAGAGGGATAATCGGTGTAGTACAAAGCCTAGGGTACTGATAAAAAGTGCTTCGGTCACAGACAGGAATGGAACCTATGCTATATCTAGCTCAGATCCAAAGTCTGACATCTTCAACCACTCAAAAATCGGCTATTTGCTGTTTATATATTAACGCTACTTTGGTAATTGTTCAGAAAGCGTGATTAAAAACAGATCATCATGGTAAGCAGTAGAGATGGTTTCATAATCTTAACAAGCTTGACTCAACAAATAACATAATTTTATTGTGCTTAAGATTATAAGACAAACCTAAGTGTATAGTAGTCCACAGAGAGAATATTAAGGGAAAAATATTTTATTAATGAAGAGAAAAAATAACTTTAATACAATAAATCTTTACAGCTCGTTTATATTTTAATAGACTAGTAATTTTTACATGTGTCTTATTGTGTCACAGATTACACAAATACAATACCTCTTCATCTGGATTAGACTGAATGGTTGCTGGGTAAAAGCGACAGATTATTGTAGTCTTGTAGTTTCTGTGTTATAACATTGCAAAGAGTTAGGTTTTAGATTATTTTTCATTCGTCATCGTCACTGCTTTTATTTAAATTTCTTCAAACAGACGTGGACTTCAGAATCTAGGAGTAAAATCTGTGACAGTGTTAGATTTAGACTCTGCGCTAAACGGAAGATTAAATGGAGCTAAACTCAACAATCACATTGAATAAATCCCTTCCCACCATATCTACGCCATGTAGAAAAAGCAAGAAAAATAAATCCTTTCATATTACGACAGCTAATTATATAGACTTTTTAGAAAGTTAACTTCATTGTATACGTAACTTTAACAAGTAAAATGTTGAAACGTGTACTTAGTATTAAATTATAGAAAACCAAACTATTTGAAAGCTTTAAATTGCAAAAGAACATTGAAATAGTTAAAAACTTGGAGTATTACGTGGTAGAATAGTGTGTTGTCGAGACGAAAAATACCACAGGCATAGATACTTTTACTTCTGATAATGATCTCTTTTTTAAACTGTTTAATTATTATGATCGTTGCGTGGTTCAAAACTTGAGATTTCCTTCTAGTCAGTTTGTATAACAAGCCCAGTGTTTTCGCCCTTTCGACAAAAACCGCTTCGCATCTACCAATTATTGACACAGCATGTACTAGAAGCTTCACCACGATGATGCTATTTATTAATACCGCTTGGATCTTATTAGTAATGATTATATAGTAAACACGGAATAAAAGTTCAAAAAATGTGTTCCCGACAAAGAACAATATGTAAGGACCAAACGTAGAAGTCGAAATATACAGAAGTTCTCCAGTACTCCAGTAATTCTTCACTAGTCTCTTCACATCTCCTAGTGATATGGTCGTGGAGTAACTCCTGTCCAAGGCAGCCTGTGATATCTGTTTGTTTATGTCAGCGTAGGATTCCTCGACCACGACAAACACAGTTATTATGCACCAGTTTAGTGACATCAAAGTAAAATCAAGCACAAAGAAAATCCAAGGAACGAATATCAAATGGACATTTGTGCTTTTGAAGTCAATGACAGTGATTGTAGAAGTTTTAATAATGTTGTACGTAATGTCAAAAATCATCAAAATATATGTGAATTTAAAGCCAGATTTAGTAATGTTATTTTCTAATGCATCTAAAGTTTTCTGTAGGCAGACGACAACTTTTTGGGTTTGTATTCCGCAGAATATTACAGTACCACTTAAGGTTACAACTCTTACAGAATATACTGTCATAAAAAACCGAGTCATAAATTTTTCAGTGATCATGAAATACAACCTATAATATAAGCTGACCAACAAGAAAAGTTGAATTGTTTTAGTCAATACGTGTCCTTTACTGCATTGAATTATTACCCTTTTATGGTTGTTCTTCTCAAAACCTACAGGTAATATCCCAAACCTTTCCAAAATGAAAATGATGATTTTTATAGCCATCTATATCCTAAGATTTCTTAAAACACTTTGATCAGAAAATGATCACAATGACTATAACGTACCTTTATCGAAAGTTTGTGTTCTCATTTGTTTAGCAAGCCAAATAATTCATTCACAAATACAACACATTAGTATTCTGAAAAAATTTAGTAGTAACTGACAGGTCAAATAAATCAATATGTTATCGTATATTTTGTGGCTTTACAATCTTTCTCTTCCAATATTTATGTATACTTTTCAAGTGAAATTGTGTACCTGCCAATCAAGCAATATTGATTCTAAATTCTACAGGGCATAATACATTAACAGATTGAAATCAACCCCTATGAGTGTACTTTCGTCACACCTTCTAAGGGTAAAGTAAAGTAAAGAATAAATAAACGGGTACAGCTATGACCAAGAGGTTACGAGTTCGATTCCATGGCAGATTACCACATATTTCCAAATAATTTTGGACTATTTTCTCTAAAAAAAAACATTTATTTCGACACATTTAAAAGCAAAACACGCAGAAAGAACGTCCTTATATAAATAATAATATTTTGTACTATTAACTATACAACATATTAGTTAATTAGCTTTCATAAGTATGTATAAGTTAATTATACTACGCAGAGATACTGATATTCATATATCTACAGTAAATTTTGCTAACTCTGAAATACTATAAGATTCTGACCTCAGGAAGTAAGAGGCCCACTGGTAGATAACCCGTCCTCAAGCACGTTACTGTCTCTGGATATCCCTGTGCTCCCTATTCATCCATCCTCTGATAAGTCCCAGTCCATAGTGTGAAAGCTTGCAGTACCCAACTTTAGAAGAACTCCTGACGTATCACAGCCTCTAACAGTGCACAGCCTCTGACAGTTGCCGGCCAAAGGGACCACAGAAACATTGCGGCCAATGGCCGGCAAGGACGTTTAGAATATTCCGCCTTAAGGCAAGTACCGGTCTCTGACATCTCCCGAGCTCTGAGAGCGATAATCCTGTGACACCTCCCTAACTTTAGAATATATCAGTCCTTGAATAGTTGCGGCCTTTGACATGTTACGTATTCTGTCAGGTACTGTGCCCTGAAATATCCCTGGTTCCGGAAGATCTCCTGGAGTCTCCTGGTTGCTTCTAGCGTACTGAAGGTTGTGTTCACTGAGAGCTCTCGGAAGTAAAGCAGATTCCAAACTCTATGAACCCCTGTCTCCGGAAACTCATTTCCTGCTACAAAAGTGCTCAGCGTGTTATTTTATTAACTAAACTAGGAACAGATCACATTTATTCCATATATCGCTCATACGATATTATATTCTTTTTAAAATGAGGCTTTTGAGAGTAAAAAGGGAAATTTTTATCAAGGAAAGACTTCAGAATGTAAAGACCGCGTTCTCGTAACATCAGTTTTAGGGAACTTCTTAACCATGGCCTCATTAGCGGCAAACTTTACCGTTACTGTCACCTGCTTCCATAAATGTCACGTATTAAGATCACATTTTATATTACCTTTTTCTGCCCCCTGTACGATGGCTATTTAGTAAGTTTGACACATATACTTTACAAAAGTCAGCGACAAAAGGAAAACATAAAGAACAAAATGTTTTAATTTCACATGTAAAAACGTTTGAAAAATATTGCGTATGCATAAAATTATCAAAACTGTCTGTATCCGATCACTACAGGATGGATTTAAAATAAATAATAATAATAAATAAATAAATATCTCAATAAATATTTTAAAATTTTAAACACTGTTGGAAATAACTCATACAGTTGCCGAATGTCAATCTGAAATCAGGAAATGCAATTTTTAGCAGTAAAGTCTGAGACAGCGTCAAATAACAGACGCTGCAATAAAAAACAGTCAACATTGAGGAATTTCAAGAAGGGTTCCTTACATCGTTTATACGTCAAAAACAACTAGACTAAAAAATATATGGTAATTTAGGTGAAAAGGTATTTTCATTGTCTCATCAGGTGCACTATTGAGTCCAATATGATGTTTTAGATAAGATCTCTAAGCACGGTGGAGGAACCGTCTTTTGTTTACGTAATTTTGCAATAATGGAAGTGTTGATTCAACGTGAATGCTGCATAAAGATTACATATTTCATTTCCAAAAGGCCTCTTTCAAAAGATTCAATAATCATTTGAAAATGACAATGGAACTATATTTTGATACAGAGCAATACTCAAGGACCGATTACCTTAGCCCTTGTACACTGTTACTTAAGGAAAATCACACTCTTATTTCGCTCAGAAATATCACTGGTTGACTCAATCTCAATACAAAGTCAGGTATACAGACCTGCACAGATAGGCCATATGGTATTGCAGAATTTTTAAGTGAGGGTCAAATAAATGATCTTTTAACACAATTCATCTAGCAATAGATAAAGCCATCAACCTCATCATGGTACTTAAAATAACCATCATTAAGTTCTGTGACAGTTTAGCGTTATATTCAGCATTCTTGACCAGCATACATTACATGATTCGTTGCCTATTCATTGTGCTACCTTATTATTATTTTTACTGCTTTAAATTCATGAAATGCCTCACAGGGTAGGAATCTGTCCTCTTCATCACATGTTAGTTAACAACATAAAAAATAAGTACAAAAACTTAAAATGCATCTGAAAGTGCAAGGTGACTGGAGCTATCATCAACCATGTCACTCAACAGAATAGGCGCCCCGAATAACACTAACATAACTCGTTCGTAAACCACCAACGACTGTAAAAAATTGTACTAATACTAATAATTTATATGGGCATTATCTCTGTCGTGGCGTGGAAGTTTTTTTAGGCTTTTGTGGATACTTAATATTATACCTGAAGATGTATTAACACTTGATTTAATGAATAGATTCTAATCCTCGAAACTTAGTATTCTACTTTATCACAATAACTATGGCTCAAATAATGTCCGAAATCCTATTAGCTTTTCGAATGATCCATTGTACTACAACATTTACACGAAGGGCTATATAAAAAATACAATAGAGGTCCCTCCGACATATATGGGCTGCAAGACGTTGTAAATCTTGATATCCCTGTTATTTAATGACATTATCAACTTATAATGTTAATAAAAACATGGGACGATGACTATTATTAAAACAAGGAATAATTACCTACATCCTGTCCTGTGAAAACCGTCTTCAGGTGCGTAAATTGTATAAACTACAAAAGAACATAATATAAACAAAAGCAAATAAACAGCGAATCAATATACAAATTAAATACAATTGTACATACATGAGCGTAGGATTTGTGCATAAAGGAAGGCAGGGTTATGGAATGTGGAGCTCACAAAATTGATTCTCCTGCCCACAGGAACGATTAGGGACATTCCAGCATCCAGACTGAAGTACTGGACAGCATGGCCTTTGTGGTCAAAGAGCATTCTAGACCTGATGTACGGAGATAGGTTGCATCTCATATCGTATCCCTCAATATCTCATATCTCATTAATGTAACGTTCATTACAAAATTAACATGAAAGTACTGTATAACACAATATGTGGGATGATAAGTCTTTCATATTCTCAGGTAGGTGTATGGCTATTGTTCAGTGTGCTTGTTCTGAAAGTGACATAGTAATTATTACTCTATTCACCATGGAACCTCAGTCTTCATGCTTGATTTTTGACGTCCACCTTGTCATGCTTTTATCACTGACTTGTAATGGTTCATCGCCACATTAGTTATAAAAATATATTTTATACTCAAATGATTTTACCCCTTAATAAAGGAATGGAATAATAAAATAATAATAATATTCTTTATTGCATCAACATTTTCACAATTGCATTGCATGCGTCAACATTTGAGGTATATTAAAACACACAATACTTAAATGTGAGAGTCAATAAACAAGGCAGTTAACAAGTATTTGGAATTTCATGGTAACTGGACATCAGGATTGGGAAATTGTTTGTTGATAATTTCAAGGATTTTCATCCCAGCGGCCCATCATGAACTCTTCAACAGACTGAATACAATCCCTGAGTGTCTATACTTGACATGAAAATGATCCCCTAGTGAAGACTTTCATATTACGACGTATGTCAAAATATTTACTTCCTAACACACATGCAATAAGCGCAGCCATGCTTGAACATTTCAGATATGGGCTCTGCTAAGATTTTAATGAAATTCATTACAAATTGATCTCCAGTGAAGGGTTTCAATACATATCCGACCTACAAAATGACGTGTCCATTAGAAACTCTATTACGTATTCTTGTGGTACACAACAATATAGTAGTTTACTGACCTATCAAGTTTAGTCGACATGAGTATTCGTACATTTGTCAATTTCGAACAAAGTACCAGAAATATTATACCGCTCAAAAGGACACTTGCAGTAATACTGCCTCGAGATTAACAGCTTGTAGAAGACAGCTGTCAAGCAGCCAGGACGAGACGACAACGAACTGGTATTCCGACAAGTGGTCTTCCTTGTAACATCCATTTATTCTAAATGAACGCTGGAAGTGTTATAAATACCATGGCTTATACTCCACACAAGGATAATGAACAATGATCATAAAATATTTCTTCTAATAAGGCTCATACGAATATTTTCTTTATTTGACATAATCAAGTTTATTTATTTCTATTCTCAAGTAGGTTTCCGCACTAGATTATAGTTTTTTAGTTTTTTTTGGTTTGGTTTTTTATAGTTTTATAGGGTTGGTTAAATTATTAAGATTTTTGAGACTAAACATATACTCGAATAGCTAATACACTATGATAAAAAGATTTAATGTTTATAAAATTCACCAAACCTAGAAACACTTCAGGTTTTTTTTTCTTTTAAATCATGTCACAGGTTGAATTTAAAGTTCAATCTAAAATAAAATCTTCAAAATAATATATTTAATATAAAATAACTTAAATAAACAAAATATACGCGGCAGCACTTACAAGGCTTTAATAAAGTTTTAAATTTTGTTTGGTTGGTTAAGTAATAAACTATGATAAAATGTTGAAATACCTATATTTTCAAACTTAATTTTATGGTTTATTAATAAGCTCTTTATCGCTACTAAATACCGTCAAAGCCTATAAGGCAGAATTCTTGGGAGGAAAATATTGAATATAGCAGTTTCCAAGTTCAGTAAAATTTAAGTAATGAATTCACTAAATATTAGGTACAGGGAAAGAAACATTTTAGTCTAAACTATTAATTCATGCCTGGCCTGGCTATCTTATGATTGAACAGGTTTGAACTAATATTAAGAGTTGGTATTTCGTAGCAACTTAATCCAGGATGTATTAGAAGTGTTACAGGATGTCAAAGCAGCCAGTAACAATAAAATTCATTACACTTCGCTGAGCTTATATTAAAAAGAAATTTGTAACATAACTTGTAATTTTATATGTCGATTATAAGTATAAATAATCCTTTTGGTCTTATTATTTGGTATAAGCGAATCATAGAGCGTATTCTTACAGTATACAATTTCACCTTAAGTTGTAAGTTGAGATTAATACAACACAAGTGTAAGGTGTTAAATAAGATGAATAAAATCCCCTTTACATCCCACGAAATTAACATTAAATATGATATCCAATAACGTTAATAGCATATGAAAATGCATAACGTTGATAAAATTTCATATTATTTTACATCCCAAATCTTAATATATCTCATTGAAACTTTATAATAACTGATTAATCAATAGCTGAAACAGCGGTATTTTTTATTTTCTTGAATGCTATTACTTCGAAGTGTCTACAGATATTGTACTAAAACAAAAAGGGATTATAGATCTTGATTCGATCTGTACACATCAATCTTAATTCCTACGCTCACGGGGTCGGAGTCTTAACTAAGATCAAAGTCTTCCGGTTGACATAGCGTCGAAACATTGTTTACTTTATTTCTTAAAATATATCAGCCTTACTGTGGAGAGCATTTTCAGTCAACAACAACAAAATATGGCATGATTTTTCGGTTTAACATGTAAAATTGCTCTGAATACAATTGTATCAACCGGAAGACTTTAATGTTTTCTAATTAAATTCTAGCTCTTAAATAAAGCACATGTTTAGATTTAACAAATACATTTTTTATAATTTAAGCAATTTTAATTTCCAAGTAATATACCAGACAGTTCATAGTCAATGAGAGCAGTCTAAGAATCAATAACTGGACAACGACCAATAGACTGTTATTGATGTGTTACGTGCCTAGTGTCTGTTGGACAGAAAGATAAGGAATAATATAAACCACATTGTTAATGTTTGTTTTCTCTGTCAAACAACATAAATGCTTAGGAAACAATCGAATCGCGATAAAAAAGTCTGTCACCTTTTCGACAATTGCTGTCAGAGTGTCACCTCGTCTTTTGGACTGTCATCATTGTTACATATACATTTTAAATGTAATACAAGACAGGAGCCACTTCATTAAAACCACCTTTATAGGTTTTTTATTGAAATAGCAATGTTTATTTCCATATTTTAATCAATTTAATGTGAAACAATCAATAATTAATGATACACTAGTTATTAAGTTATTATACTTATGTAGGTACTCACTCATTCAACCATTCACACCACCTGACCACACACAACCCACAGGCCCCACCGACCACCGCCCCTACACGACCTGCAACAAGTTCTTGACCGTCACCTCGGAACGAGTACGGTTCTAAATATTTCTAAAACTTTCAGGAAGTGAATTCCACAGACGGCATGCTTGAACAGTAAACGATAAATTAAAACTGATGAGCGATAGATAGGAATAGCAAGTAGAGAAGGTCCCCTGCATTAGGGCTGTCCACTGATATCGTATATGAAGTTGAAATTGTTGGACAGGTAACTAAGGGACTTTGACTTGATGATTCAATATAAACGAGTTAAAGTATGATAATCAGGTAACTGTTAAAGTTTTAGGAGAGACAGTTGGTGGAAACAAGGAGAAATATGTTCGGCATGTGCAAGATTGCAAATAAATGTGATACAATAGTTTTGGGCTCGCTGAAACCTGTCCGACAGATCAACAGTCATTTCGTTTATTACTATGTCACAATAGCTGAAGTGTGGAAACACAAGAGTCTTAACCAGCACAACTTGACTTTGAGTTGTAGATATACATCAAAATATTTTCAAATGTGAATGCTGTCAAGCACTTCGTTAAAAACTGCAGTCATTTTCAATTGTGTGCTCTTAATTAGTAGGATTTTTTTAGTTTTATCTTGGTATTCGAGTTCGTGATCATTTACCTTTAGGTACATAAGGTAAATTGCCTAACCGTTTAATGAGTTCAGTGGTAAATATATAATGGTTTTATTCTTGCTTTCATTTAGTCATAATTCATCCCGTTTTGCTCAAGAGACAATTAATTCAATGTCTAAATTTAATAGGTAAACGCAAGTGTCCTTATCGTCATGTTGAAAGTGTGTGTATATTTGTAAATCATCGGCGTATAATTGAAACATTGAATGTGCAATTATTAATGGCACTTTGTCAATGGAAAGTAAGAAAAGTAGGGGGCCAAGAACGGAGCCTTTTGGGATACAACGAATTACTGGCTTCCAATCAGATGTTCTATTTCCCTCCTTTACACATTTTTGTCCAGTAAGGTATGAGTTGTTGAACGTGGTCTGTAATTTTCAATAATTCATTGGCGGTGCTATGGTTTGAGTGAAATCCTGACTGATTTGAGTCAGGATATTACTGCTTTTAGTGTAATATGTGAACTGCAGATAGACCATTCTTTGATAGTCAAGAAAGAATACTGATTTGCCGGAAATCAGACGTTGTCAGGGGATTTGATGTTTTTTTTTTAAGGATAGACTACGGCAAATATCCATATATCAGGAAACGAAAAAGAATGTAGATACTGAATAAAGATGCGGCGCCGGCCCCGCAATAAGGAGCAGCAACAAGTTCTCAAACATAGTCTAGAGCTCCAGATACACAACAGGAATCTTTTGTACCATTTAAGTCCAAATTTAATAGGGTGCTATCTTTAGATTTTCCAATTCCGAAGTGTTTAGCCATATTCCAAAACAATTTGGTAGATTGCCGCTTTGACAGAGTAGAATGATAAAATATAACCTTGAACTTCTAATTTATTGCTAAGTGTAGACCGTGTATTAGCCGTTTGTAGACAGCCTAATATAGAGCGGACTTAAACCGTTTAGCTACGGGAGAAGCAGAATCTCTTTGCTGCTGAAGACTTGTAATAAAATCATTTATTCAGGGTGCAGGAGTTTTAATAATTCGTTTTGTGATGACTGGTGAGTGATAATTGAATAATATAGTAAGAAAAAAGTTTAATTTTAAAACCATATAATTTACAATGTTCGCTAAAGTAACTTAATGCCAAGGGAGTACAGCAGCATCAGAAAGAAGGCAACATGATTTAGATCCCTATACTGTCTATAGTTGATTGATCTAGCTTTTGTTTTGGGTGTTTGGAGTTTGTAAAGCTCAAAAAAATCATATGCTAGAGGCCGGGGATAGGAAGTTCTCCATGATTTGCAACATACGTCGGGTCAGTAACAGAAATGATATCAAAGTATCAGCAGCAGTAGTGTGATAGGTTGCTTGGAGTGTCAGCAGAGTTATATTACAAGAGTGAAACATAGACGTTAAGTTTATTTGTAAGTAGCAGAACCAAGTAAGTTTGTGTTTAGATCACCCATGAAAATGTCATGACTATAATGAGCCATTGCTCAGAAGCCCATGTTCAAATTAAGTCAGAAAACCTAAATCAGGTACTCAATAAAACACTGATATAATTACGCGGGTTAGGTTAAATTGATGTCTAGAAGTATGTATTCCATCCGCCCCCCCCTCGTGGTCATTAATCTTGTCATCATCTTGTCTGACGGGTGCAAGATGATAGAAGGAAGGTGAGAATTGACATAAGCAGCGACACTTCCACCGCGCTTGTGTTGGCCATCGTTACGATAGATATTATAACCAGCGTGCTCAACACTCTTGTCCCTTTCACAAAGTTTAAGTATCAGAAACTAAAACGATATCAAAGAGAGGACTCTCGAAAAATGAATGAAACTTATCAATTTGACCAATGAGGGACTGAGCATTAACATGTGCTTACTTAAAAGAACTATAAAAGGGAGTGAGAGACTGACGGAGAAGTGTCAAGAGAGAGGGCAGAGAGACGCGCCAGCCCGAAGCGGAGCTGTCAGACTTCCACTCGGTGGCAGCAATCAATACCCGCGGGTACACGATGTGGGCAGAACAATCATACAACAAAGACACATACAAACATACACATAAAATCTCATCAAATGAACAGAAAATACAAACTAAATCATTATCTTCAAACATACAGAAAATATTTTTAACAGTTATTATCCGATTCGGTCCGATAGCAAACTAATAAATTAATCCTAGTTAGTAGAAACACTTTCTTGAATAGTTAAAATAAAATAAAAAACGTTAGGAATATGATTAAAATCAAAATAAATTGTTTTAAATTACTTGGAGACATTAGTGAGAATTGGTTTGATGAAGTCGGTCAGACGAGTGGCGACACCCCTGATACCACCTTTGTCAATCCACAGCACCCACCTCGGGTCTAGGTGTTGCGGAACCCGTACTGAGCCATCACTTCCCTCAAAACCTCTATCTTCTGCGCTGTCAGGTCTTCTCGGAACGTCACTCCGCTACTCTATAACTCTTTTCCCCATGGACAGGTCACTGGTCCTGATAACTGACGAACCGGATGATGATGGCCCTGTGTCTTCCACTCCTGTCGGGTTGGATCTGATGTTGGCTACCGGTGCCCGCAGACATTTCTGGGCTGGTGTTGTTGTTTGCAGATGGCAGGTATCGGCAAATCCATACCTAGCTGTTTCCGGCAAAGTTCAACTATAATATTATCAGTTTTCTCAACCCTCTTCTCTTTAAACCCGAAGATCCGGATGTCATTTCTGCGCTGGTACCGCTCCAGGTCGTCCTACCTACTATCAGCTTCTCGTCGGCTTGGCCACCTCGCTGCGAAGTCCTTCAGTATTCGCTTTGAAGATAGAGAGAGCAGCGCATACCGCCTTCATCTCCACGGAGAGTCTCGTGACCAGTTGTGTGACAACGTCAGCCCTGGCGAGGTAGTGGTCTACACAGTCCGTCACAATCGAAGAATCCACCTTGTGGCTCTTATCACCAGGAGGAGCCATATATGTTTATATAAACTCGGGACAGCTGGACGGAGATGACGACGACAAGGAGCGCAAGAGTTTCTTATCAGCTGATAAAGATAACGGGACCAGCTGACCTATAAATCCCAAATTCAGTTGCGGTGGTGATCAAAACATAAAATTATTAACTTATAAAACTTATAATAACCTATCTCACACTTTATACCTATTCGGCTCGTAAAACAAATGCATCAATGTATTTTGTCTTCACACGCATATATACTATTTAAATTTAATTTTGTTTATTGTTAATTGTTAAGCCCACATAAAAGTAAAAAATAATGTGGAACCAAAATTACACGTATTACATGGATTGGCTTATACCCCCCTAAGTACTATAGTTTGAGAGTCAAGGCCACTTTGCACTGTGTAAGTACACATGTTGTTCTTGAAATCACTAAAATAAATCTTACGAAAGAAATCAATAGTAAGCCACGAGTAGGTAAAACGGGAGGGTTAAAAGTGTGAAACGATAATTTATGTTTCTATTTATATTTTTCTTGGCTTTAGAAAAATAAAAAAATCTATCATAAAAATAAAAATATATATATCTCCGTAGAAAAATGAGTCACAGATACTGAGCTTTGCTACTTTAAGCTCAATATATTGTTAAATGATACCAGCTTAATTTCTCTGATAATTTCAGAAAAAAATTAATCTTTGATACACTTATATGTTAATCTGTAAGTAAACTAGTGTGATTGATGATCGATTAATTTTTATGTGAAAATTATCAATCGTTTTTAAGAAAAAAACTAGGTTGTGTGCTCGTAGAATACAAATTTACTCTTGGCTCCTTGACTGTCTAATACATTCAACTAGGAATTTAGGAACTAGGAATACTGTCCGTCAGTCTGTGCACAATATGACTAACAAGGTCTTTTGCGTTCTTGTACTTGCAAGAAGTGGGTCGGCAGTCACAGTGCAGTGGGCAGTTCGTCTCCGGTTCAGTATTGAACTAGCAAACAGGAAAATTATGAGCTGCTGATGTTTGGGTTTCCAAGAAACTATATGTCGCTACAAAGAAACTGGATATAGCTGGAATAAATTACCTATATATGTTTGTTCAATGGCTTTACATTATATTCTTACAAAAAAGAATTATGAGTATACGTTTCGCTAAAGGATGGAACCTTGCACCGTTACCACTGTAGTGTCAGATGTCTTAAATAAATCACTTTTTTCAGCGATGGATAAGCCACATAGAAAATGAGGTGACACTTCTACCTACCGTGATATCCTGGTAATACTATTATGGACTATGTTTAAAGTGAATGTTCACTTCTGGCCAGCTAGTTAACAATTGACGGGTATGATGATTTTGGTTCCCATTACAATATTTGTCATGCAGTATTGTGGGACATTAAATAGTACAACTTACCAAGATCGCATTTAAAATTAGTTTCGTTTAAAAAGTTAATGACATGTTTAAAATATTTTTTAAGTTTATCAATTAATATGTATGTTATGATGGTAAGCTAAGTTTTTAAAAGAACAATTCTAAGCAAAACTAGTAATCTGTGAATAATATAAATAAATAACTAAGCACTAATTCAGGGTAAAGTCTTCTGTCAATGCAATCTTTTCTTAATCCATATTAAAGCTTAAAAAAATTTAGAATTATGTATCTATTTTTTTTTATATTTACTATCAGTGTCACATAGCTTTTAGTAAGTAAAACTGATTGATACTCAAGAACGACCTCTGATATAACTTATTATATACATTCAAAAGTTTTTTAATACTATAAATTATGATTTTAAAACAGGTCACCAATTTAGGCATATATGGCAATAAACAAGAAAAATTTTCCTACCAGATTTCGTAGGAACATATCACGAAAGTTAAAAGAGATATTTGAATCGAAGGACTATAAAATCGTTGTCATTTGTGCAAAGATATTGCTTTTAGTCTGAACCTCAAGTTTTAAGAACCTCATAAACTCCCTGTTACCATTTAATATCAACTCTCTTGTTTTACCCTTAAAAAGATGGAATCTTTATGATTGGGATTCTTGCAGATATCAAGAAGAGTAGGCAAGAATAAGTTAAAATACAAATTTCCGACAATGTTGTTATAAATTTGACACAGTATTTGTAGTTAAATTGTCAAACAAGTACATATATGTGTCCCTATTTAATTAATTGGCTGGTAGTAGGGAACATATTTTCATAGATAACGATAAAATAACAGAATAAATATATTTGTTTGGTAAATATAAATAATAATTTAACACGCTACTTGTAACCGTTTGTAGCCTGAGTATCCACATCCCCATACAAAATCTCCTTATGAGGACATCATGTTAAGAGATTTATTATTTAATCTTTTAGGAAATTTTAATTATTGAAACTAAACAACGCGACCCGTGGTGTGTCCTATTCTTACTTTGTATATATTGAAAATGAATGCAACAGGTAGTATTTAACATCCATATCCTTGTGAAAATATAAGCAACAGAATACATGTTTGCTATGTTTTAACATTGGAATTACTATGAAAACTATAGTTAATTTTGGGTTACTGAGATATTACATCATGACAAATATTACACACAAACTTGAAGTATGAATTTCAGCCATTGAAACTGGCAATTGCTGTAACATTCAAATTCATATGTCCATAAGATGATAGGTGTTTACTTAACACTGCCAACAGATGCATTCAATTATATATTCAATACAGTACTCTTCCTCTTATTACGACAGTTCGAAACGGAACGCCCAACAACTTACCGGCGTGCTCTAAAACGTTGGAAGAATGCGTACATACCTTCTATTTTATTGTAAATAGGTCGAGCGTCAAGGCACAACGAAAACACGAGACAAGCTAAAAGAATTTGTAATGAAACAAACGCATTAATTTTTAAGAGGTCCGTATAAGTCATTGAGTTCGGTTGAAAAACCGCCATATTTCATTTCCGTTCAATCATAACCGATTAAGAACTATATAAAAGACTATAAAAATGGATGAAAACAACCAAGTACAGAAGAATGACCTAGTTTCCCGATTTTAATGCGTTCTATTTTCAAAAGACAAGACCATTTATTGAGTGGTTAAACCTTTAATTTAAAATTTTAATCTTTGATTAGTTTCCATAATAAAATATGCTTGTGATACAGTATGCTAGCTTTGTTCCAAGTCGTATGTACACATATGTATATTAAAAACCATAAAAAGTGAGTACATTTTTATTATAATTATTTGATTAACAACACTGAAAAATTAACACTTTACATTGTACGTATCCAAACTACGTCTACTCTCTTAATTATGATACACGCTCAAGATTATGCCGAGTATAGAGTTAAACTGGCTAGCGAAATACTGCTTAACGCTATACACAGAACATGTTAATTTAGATGCATCATCCAGACTACGTCTACCCTCTTAATTATGATACACGCTCAAGATTATGCCAAGTATAGAGTTAAACTGGCTAACGAAATACTGCTTAACACTATACATAGAACATGTTAATTTAGATGCATCATCCAGACTACGTCTACCCTCTTAATTATGATACACGCTCAAGATTATGCCAAGTATACAGTTAAACTGGCTAACGAAATACTGCTTAACGCTATACATAGAACATGTTAATTTAGATGCATCATCCAGACTACGTCTACTCTCTTTAATATGACACACGCACTAGATAATGCCAAGTAAATAGTTAAACTGGCTAGCGCAATAACTGTTTAACACTATACATAGAACATATTAATTTAGATGCATCATCCAGACTACGTCTACTCTCTTTAATATGACACACGCACTAGATAATGCCAAGTAAATAGTTAAACTGGCTAGCGCAATAACTGTTTAACACTATACATAGAACATGTTAATTTAGATGCATCATCCAGACTACGTCTACTCTCTTTAATATGACACACGCACTAGATAATGCCAAGTAAATAGTTAAACTGGCTAGCGCAATAACTGGTTAACACTATACATAGAACATGTTAATTTAGATGCATCATCCAGACTACGTCTACTCTCTTTAATATGACACACGCACTAGATAATGCCAAGTAAATAGTTAAACTGGCTAGCGCAATAACTGGTTAACACTATACATAGAACATGTTAATTTAGATGCATCATCCAGACTACGTCTACTCTCTTTAATATGACACACGCACTAGATAATGCCAAGTAAATAGTTAAACTGGCTAGCGCAATAACTGGTTAACACTATACATAGAACATGTTAATTTAGATGCATCATCCAGACTACGTCTACTCTCTTTAGCATGACACACGCACTAGATAATGCCAAGTAAATAGTTAAACTGGCTAGCGCAATAACTGGTTAAAATTTTCCACTTATACCTTTACATACATTATCCAGGTTTTATGTACTTACTTTATTGTAATAAACCCAGTATATACTGTCAATAAAGAATTAAAAATATATCCAGTTAAAGTAATCTAGTAATAGTACAATAGGTACTATTAAACAAATAAGTTATACAAGTAGGTTAGTAAACTATACACGTAAGCTATACATCACCACATTTCAAGTGAAGATATTCATTACGTGAATTCCAAAGCGTCTCTTCCGAAACGTCAAATAAGTTGGAAAACTTCGCACGGAATCTCTCCTAAGAAAGTTTTCTACTGATTATATTATATGCCTTACCCACTTTAAACCGTAATACGTGTGAAGTTGTTCCAAGTTTTACCCTGAAATAATACATCTCTGAACCTTCGTGTAGGTTTCGTTTTATACTTATGAAAAGAAAAATCTAAATATTAATACAAACATATTGTGACCTAGTAAATAATACTGAAACTAACAGGTCCACTATTATGTTATAAAAGTATATTAACAGTGATAGCTAAAGATAACCAGTAGAGTGGAAATCAGGTAAAGACACGAAAATGGGGTCCTTGGGACAGTAATACTCTTTCGTTGTTAAGTAATGGAGCTTGAAACCGGGATCAACTTTGATGCTAAACGTTATGATATGGTAAGTAAAATAATAAATTTGACCCACTTTGTATCCTTGGATGATTAAAGTAGCACAAAAATGATCCTGTTAATCTTGTTAATTTTATTAAAATTAAAAATGAAAAAAAATTAAGTATTTAGTTTATCCTTGATATAGTGCAAATGATTTGATGGTGAAATGTACACTGTTAACTCGTTCAATTAATTAAATTTATTGTATAGTACGAAAACAGATTCAATCAGTGAACATATCACATCTTATAACGTGACTTAAATAATTAAAAATTGGCATGACAGGGAATTTTCAAAAGTAATGGCAAATATATTTAAAGACTGATAAATGCCTATAGGATCGTCCTTTAATCATTTGATTGTGGTTAGTGAATCTATTTGGTGACGTAGAATAGTTGTACAATAATCTGTAGTGCTCTGAAATAATATACAAAAGAAGGTAGGACCCCACCACACCGTGTGTTGTGTAAAGTTTGCTTACGTTTCGTTCAATATTTTAAATAAATTCTCTTTCACTTTAAAATTTCACATGATTGAGCTCAGTTTGTTTGAAAATTAATTTTTTTGTGATTTAATTGTTGAATTTAATTGCCATCGTAATTATCCATAAGATCAATGTAAAATCTTTGACTAGAGTTCAACTAAATCCCATGGCGACAGTAATATCACCATCCAACGCAATGCTGTTTATTCAGAAATGAAGCTTCTTGAGAAATTTATTGCCAATATTTTAGTTAGATCTCGAAATTTCACGCTGATTTATAGACAGACAGATAGAGATGAAATTTGATAGGGCTCATTATTAAATAATTCACTAGATAAACTAATTATTTTGTTGGTAGACGTCGTCTCTTTAACACCTATATAAACTTTGATTTATCCACACAAATCTAAAATACCTACAGCTCGTTTCTTTTTTGTCTTTCTTAATGGTAATTATCAAGTTTAATGTTCATTAAGTTATTTATGTATTACTTATTAAAAGTTGGAAAGTAGTGCGTACATATAAAATTATTAATTTTTCTAATCGGATTATACTTATAATGACCTATGGTGTAAAATTGATCACTTAGTTCAATTAACGTGATAACACGTACAAGCTACTGTGGGCTGCCAGGGGATGCTGCTGATCACTAACCTTGTCAATACCGGTGTCACCCCTGGGGGACATTGTAACTAACCGTTTAGTTCTCATTTCATCTTAGAGTAATACGAGGATAAACCAGTCAATAAAGTATCATGGTTTACCCGTTAAAGAACAGTGTTACACATCAAGCATTTTAACAAATAATTACGGGTAATGTTTAATTTGAAAGCTATAAAGAATTACATATCGAAACTGTTTTTATTTATTTTTATTCTTTTGCATTACAAAAATCACAAACTCTAAAGAAATATTTTACATATTCTAAAAGTACACACTTTGCAATTAAAACACTATGTGAATATAACAACAAATATTCACACATTTAAAATTAAACATTAACCAAAACTATGCAACACAAAATATCGGCCATGAGTGTTTAATGTATAACATTGGTTTTATTCGGTAAAACTCAAAGTTGCTTTCCTTTGAAATAAAGAAATGGTATGAATAATTAAGAACACAAGTCTTGGATTTTTGGTAAAAATGAGTCTTGACAATGCACCTCTAGCCTCTAAACAGTGGATGCCGGATGAAACCGACTTATTATCAATGCAACCTCGAATATGATCAAATAACACTTTTCTCATAATGTATTCGGTAATTTCCAATTATTGTTTTAATACTAATAAGATAGATATCAAACTATATTAGCAATTTCGTAACGAAACTCCTTAATAAGATATGGCTGTTGACGATATCAGGCTATTTCCAATCGGTATTGTGGTTGAACAGGTAAGATCACCACACCATCAAAGCCTACGGTTGAAGGGGGGTTTACTAACAAAGTCACTTTACCAAAGTCCACTTTCAGTCTGAAACTGAACTCGGCAAAAGGGCCTTCACTGTAAACCGCAACTACCGCAGATTTCGTGCTCTCTGCGTTATCACTGAAGTATAAAAAAGTGCGGTTAAATTAATGGTTTCGGCTGAAATATTTAAGATGTTCATAAATATTGCATTTACTCTCTTTTCACTCTTAATTTATAATTTGGATAACAACAATAATATTTCAATTAATATCTCCAGAATTTAAGATATAATAAATACCTTTGATGCTAATAGAAACTATTTCCAGTACATTTTCAAAATATTATAAAGTATATACAAATAATAGATTTAAGGAAATGATAATTAAATTAATAATAATAAAATAGTTTAAACAAGAAAATTGTAATTCTTTTATTCAGAACATGGAAGCTTGGGTACTTGCACATTTTAATGTGAATTGTTTTTCAGTGGAATATTTTACTCCCACCCATTTTGAAGTTAAATAAAAATGATAAATACTTTAACTGAGTTTATATAAACCTTATAACACTCGATGATTTCTTAATCATGAAATATCTGTAATGTTATTATTATCATATATCATACTTGGAAGGGTTGATTTAAATTTACTCAATATCCTGTATTACCTGTTTTAATAAAAGCAATAGTGTATACAAGTTTTTGTTGTTTCTAACATGTATTAAGTTTATTAGATTTCTGGAATAATTCTTGAGATTTCAGCTTTCTTCTTAAAATTTTTGAGTATTGCTTGAGTTGCAAAATATGCATTTCTGAAATAAATATGAGTCCAAATATTATTTGAAATGAAATAACAATAAATGATGTCAAATTGTACATATTTAACTTGAAATGTTATGCATTTGGAGAAGATTTACTGAGAAGATCGCCAACTGGCATTGATACAGACAGTCACTGGGACATTAACACTCCGACCATAAAAGTAACAATAAAGTCTTTGTTCATTGTAAGTACCGGAAGTAGAGCCCATGGTTGGAACTCTAAAGAAGAAGTTGTTTCAAATATGGACGTTCCTTTTTTCAATCTAATGGACGTGGTTATAATACTGATGAAAGTATGTGTTTTTGTTGAATTTTAAAATACCCTACAAATTATATAATTAAAATGTAAAAAATAGTATGTATAAAACAAATTTGAACCGCAAAATGTGTTGTTAAACACTAATCTCCAGACCATCTGGACCAATACAGCTCATTTTTTGAAAGATATTAGTTGAAATAAAACAGTTTAATAAAAGAAATAGTGAACAATTTACCAGGGATATTAAAGAATTTAGAAACATTTTATAGTATAATCTATTTGAAATTGTATAAAATATAAAATAATAATAATATAAACAGCTGTTGACCTATAAAACGAGTGAAGAAACTTTACTAGTTAACTCGGACAATAGCTTCAACTGTGATTTATGTGCAAACTTTGCCGAGTTGTTACACCGAATTTATCAGATATAATCCCACCCCGTTCTTGGACCTGATAACAAAAACTGCATACACATTTGATAAATTACTTTAAACTGTGTCACACAAACCTTTTTAGTACAATAATATTTATCAAAAACAAAATATTGGAAATCCTAGAGCACTTTTTTCAAATGAAAAAGCTTCAATCATCAGTGCATATTAATGAAAACAAGTACAGGACAAGAGACTAAAATAGCATTCACAACTTCTGGAAAGGCAGTTAAGAAAAATAAAAATAAAGTTGAGAAGAAGGCACCTCATTGTAACTATCCTTATCATGGCGATTAAAAGGCTAAATTATTCCTTAGTCTAACCATCGACGTCTTACTGCACGTATACATAGGCACGTACAAGTTTAGCTACATAGGATGAAGGTGGATATCGTGTCAGTTTCTCTATCCCGAATGACAATCTTATATTACAAAACTAGCAGTTACGTACGGCCACGCACACGATTTTCTTGTAAATAACACATACATTTTAGGCATGTTATTTGTAAATCGCTTATTATAAGACACTACTGAAAATAAGAAATGATCAATGAAATATATATATATTTATTTATATTTAACATGATAATAAAATAAAGTATAAAGATGTAATCTTATAATTTTCTCACTACCTTTTCTTCCTGAGACCCAAGTTTTTAATAATAAAATTAATTATTATCTTTGACTTTCCAGAGAGTAGTTTCTGCATTAACATAGGAATGTGTGGCAGAAATTTGTCTGCCATATTGTCTAGTTCTATTCGTTAAAGCATAAATACTGTACTAAATTTTTAATCCATTATAATTTTTTTAATGGGGTTTTTAGCATTGTATATAAACGTCTTGTCATAAATAAATAATGAAAAGTATTACACGCAATAATAAAGTCCCAAAATTACTTACTCCATACTAATCACTGATCATATCTTACAGAGTAAAGTGAGTATTTTAACAGAGTTTCAATACTTAACCCCCTCAAAGTAACTTAAGATATAAAACAAGCCCTTTGTAAACCATTCTCGAAAGAGGAGGAGCCATAACGAGCTTAGGTCTTTCAGCTGCCTTTATGTCTATATGGTTAGATATTGGTTCCAGGAAATTAAATGGCTGCCCTCTCAAGTCAATTACTTAATTCATTAGCTTAAAACGCTGAAGTGGTAGTAAATGCATACACATGCGATGCGAGTGCCTATAATATTTAACTCACGTCTAAGTCCAACACAGTTTTATTAGTCTATCTTTAGAGGTTTAAAATTTAAAATGCATTTAACTTAATGACTACTTTCACGACAACTGAAAAAACATTGGATTTTAGACATTTAAATGCATTTACCTACCTCTGATAGTTCTAATATAAATTACCTTAAAATTATATTGATTTAGAAAACTAACTTTATGTTTAGTTAATACTTGACTTTTTCTCAATGTTATACGTTTTTTTTAAATATTTTATTCAGGTTTTACGAAATTGCAAACTTTCCTAATTTTCAAACATTTAATTTCACAAGAAATTATAAAAAATGTATTTTTTCTGTATTCAGTAAACTTAAAGTAGCCGAAACTCTAATACACCACTTTAAGCATCCAGACCGTGAAACCAACTTTAAAACCCATACTTTAGAAACTATGCGTATGAAAAAAATCAATTCGAGCACTAGATTATTGTGCGCGTCTTCAAATTTTATGTAAAACAGATTTGAATTTCTTCTGTTTTCTCCGGTTTTAGTTATTATTTAATTGGATTTGATACGGTTTTACAGATTTTGAATATGTGTACTTTTAATTTAAATATAGCATTTCAACAGTCTCCCTCGTAACCAGCTACAGATTTAACGTGTCTTAGTTTTTGAAATATTTTCATCTTTTACCTTTTTCTAACATATTTATCCGGTCGACATCCACCGGAAATGAACGACGGCGATGTTTCCAGTAAACACTCACAGGGTCTTCTTTGAAATTGCGTGCTTACTTTTGTTTTGATTAGAGTTTTGTTTTGTGGAATATGCCATTGAATGGAATCATAAACAGTTTAATTCAAATAACGTCCATGTTATACAATGTGGTCTACACAATAATTGAAATAGTGCTATAATGTTGTATCTTACATTACAACTACAGTCAAATTGTATTTTAAGACATTATTATTGTAACTTTCTCATACAAAATTCCAGTGATACAAGTTCTTAAACATATATTTCGTTGGTATTTTTTCATTTATAAGCCTGAACAATATACTTTAGTTATATTTTGTTTCAAAAGTAAAACCATGAGTACTACGTAAAATTATTGATAATATTATCAAAGATATGTATTTTAACTGATGCTATTACTTCTTGATATTTATAATAAATAAGAATTTAAATTATTTAGATTCCTTTCTAAAAAAGGTACAGCAATATATTATTTAACAACGGTTTCTGTACTTTACTCAAAGTTCGTAAAACTTTTGTCAGAGCCTGTTAATTGTCTATTTCAAACTTTTATAAAATGGTTATTGTATAAGTTAAAACTTTCAAGATTTTATAGTCTATTAATCTGTCTTTAATTACTTTCATTGTCTTTGCCTTAAAAATCTAGCCATAATTTTTTTTATTTACTTAGCTGAACAGGTTGGTGAGCCTGCTTGACAATTATAATTCAAAACCCCATGATTCAAAAATTGAATAAATGTATAGTCATTGCATTGAACGCAACTGTTAAACTTAAAACGATTCAGCTTACTAATTCAAAGTGGCTCTATTTGCTAATAAGTATTGAAAGACCGATATTTCCGACTTTATACTGACATTCAGCTTTAAGATGGATTAAGCAAAGGCTTACGTTGTCAGAAGGCTTTACTCAGGATTAGCTCTCCATTACTTGATGAGACATTTGTGGCTCTCGAGAGGTCTGTGTCTGTGTAATTTTGTTTGAAACCACTCCTTTTGTAAAAGAGCCTTTAACTTTACGCGAACTGTCAGAAGCTACTAAATAGGGACTTTTATAAGATTAAAATACTCTCCATTCCTCAGTTATCTGATTTTATTCGTGAAATTTTACATTATAGAAGTTAACACGTCGCAGTTAGGATTGTTCTTTACAACAAATTGCATAATTTCCTTATCATTAAATGATGAAAATTATAGAATTAATTAATTGATTAGTTACAGAGATGGATGAAAATAACTTAATTAGTATTGAGTAAAGTATAAATTAAACATAAACAGCTTACATGTTATTAAAATAGGGTATGTTTGCAGCCATCCAGGCTAATCTACACTAAGAGAGAACACACCCCACAAAGTTAGATTTCAGACGTTGCACTAAGCGGGGGTGAAATTGAGCAAACTGAACATTCGAGTGGAATTACACCTTCCCACCATAATTATTGTTGTGTGTGTTCAAGTAAATTATTCCACTTACAGATGACGTCACCGCCAATTTTCTTTTCTTATTAGCGACACACGGTTTCTTGCTATTTTCTTCTTTAATGGTTCAATACAGAAATGGAGGGGGAGGTCCGCTCCTCTGTTACTCCCGACTCGCTTCTAGCGATTACAGAGTGCAGAGTGGTAATCATAAAAACATAGCCACATTTTTTAAATTATCATAAACATTGCTGGTACTAGTTAAAGACTAAGTTACATTTTCAGTGTCGCTTTCCAGTTTTACTGCAGTGACATAAGTATTACTTATGTAAAAAATATCGATTCATACTTACAGCGTTTTGGATATTCTTCATTTCGACCTCCAGCAAATTTAACATGGTTTACAATATTCAATTTAACTATTTATCTAAAAATTTGATTATCGATTTCAACAACATACTGTGGCCTTATACAATGCCAATTTAGCCTTTGGCTTCTAGACTATTGGTAAAGTTACAGTTCACAATAATTTAAATGCAAATATCATGGAGTTTTAATTTAATTGCAATGTTAATTTTATTAGAAAATTAAAAGGAAGCTGTTAATGAAGGAGCTGCTTCTAATATCCATAAATGTTTTAATGTATATCTAACAATGATGACAGTCCAAAAGACTTGTTTGTCGTATTGAATTTTTTTTCGAAACCTTTTTTTATTGTTAGACATAATAAACACAAATTGACAATGTGGTTTATATTATTCCTTATAATTCTATTCAACAGACACATAGCATGTAACATCAATAGCATAGCATATTATTGATCACTATACGGTTATTTATTCCTATACTTCACTAGTTCTTTTTTATAATGAAAATCGTTTTAATGGCTCAAAATTATATAACTGAATTTTAAACACGTTTTCAGAAAAAAATCAATACGTGTCAAAAAAATCAATGTGTAGTTAAAGACCGAGAATTTAATTTAATAATCAAGGTCTTCCGGTTCACTCCACAATAAATAATGTTTTACACAATTAACTTCTTGAGATATTTAAGCATCTATGTGGAGATCAATTTTACATGTTGTTTGGAAACATCTGTTTGAATGAAGATAACTCTCCTCAATGAGATCGAAATATCTCAAGAAGTTAATTTTTTGAGCAATGTTTTGACTTTGGTGTTAGTTATGACACTGACCGTTTGACGGTTATTGTGGTACAGAAAGACAGAAATCCGATTATCATCAGAAACTGAGAAGAGAAGCTTCATAAAACTCTCAGATAACAAGTAACACTTGAAGTCGTTTAAATTTGGTCTTAACTCATTTAATTTGGCCTAAGTGCATTTTATGAATGATTTAGAAAAATAGTTCAATTAATTTGAAAACAACTTGACAGAGTTGGTTGTTGAAGTGGGCTGAAGTGCTTGTCAGTCACTTTTAATTATCTAACCTGTATACAGTTTAAATTAACAAATTAGCTGGGAGACTTGAGGAAGGAAGAAATTTGTTTCTTGGATTGAATGATTCTCTAGACCTTAAATTATTAAAGAGTTTTTTGTGGCTTACCCTTTTTGGCCGTGTCCCTAATAAGAGAATGATCCGTCACCACCTTTATTAAGTTGCTTTCAAAAGATAAAATGATGAATGTTCCGTGAAAAGAGTCATTTAAAATGTAAACGTAATTTAACGCAATCATCCGATCTTATAAGAGATGATTTCCAAATTTAAACGACGCGATAAGACAGTTGACTGAGCTATTAGTCCTTTAATTTAATATGTGAAACGTAGATTCATTTTCATCCAAATAAATAATGTTCGCAATACATTATACTAGTTAGTTTGATGCCAAATCATAATACATGCATGTTAAATTGAGAGCATAAAACGAAGAAGGGCATACATGTTTGTGTAATGTTTTATTAAAAACTGCAATAGTGAAAAAGAATGCGAATTTTAGAAGTGCTTTACTTTGATTTAGTAAAATGTTCTAATAAAAACATCGGAAAATTTTCGAAATGTTCTCCAGTGATCAGATGATGATATTAATTAAGCACTCCTTTTTACAGACATTTCTGCCTGTGTCTTCCGTAAATTCAAACAAGTTGGAAGACATGCCTTAGAATTTCATAAGCTGCAAGTTTTGTTTTAATGGTGTTACATTGTTTGGTTACCAAACAATTAAACCATAATGCGTATAAAAGTTCAAAGTAATGCCATTTCCTTCCGTTATATTTCTGAACGTTTCAAATTTTTTATATTTTGTTTAGTGTGCTTGTTAAACTAGACATTTCTATCTTTATCAAACATATTTTGATGTATCATGTTATTAGTAATGTCAAGGATTACAGACTGGCTTGGTTTTTATAACTTGATATTACTATGATAAGAGATACATGAGACAAGAAAGAAGTGAAGTGGAACCATTTAAAAGACAAGAAAGGGATTCTCTTAAGATAGTAATACTCCGTCATATAGGGTAGGTAATAGAGCTTGAAACCTGGTTAACCTGATATTATGCTATATCAAGTAAAGGAATGCACTTGGCCCACCTTATGTTTGAATAATTAAATGTAGCTCCAAATAGCATTTTTGTTAATTGGGCGTATCCGTTTGATTCATTGCATTTAAAAGTCTTTACAAAAAACTTTAATATTCCGTTTGTCCTTTTGCTCTTGTGCACAAGCAGGTTTCGGTGCGTATTCTTTAATTTATTAACAGTCCAAAACATTAAAATATTAAAATACTTAACATTAAATATTAAAATACTATACTTATTTAATTACTTATAGGAACAAGCTTGTGAATGCGTCATTATCATTTTGACAAAATTAGATTGTAATCAATCATCAAATATCGTTCTATGACCAAGAGTACCGGCCTTAAAATATTTTAGGTTTACCGCTGGTTTTATATATCTTGAGACGTTAGCCAGGTCTTTTCACTACTGCTGGCACATAATGAAATATAAAAATGAAGGGTTAGTACAAGTTTCTGATGATAAGATGTATGCCCAGTATCATAGCTGATAATATAGAATTTATGATTTATAAAATGCATAACAAGTACTTTTTTCAAACTGATGAAGTTACTAGTACAGTCGCCATTCCGTAATGGAACCCTGTAATAAGATGAGGCTGTCTGTCAGCCTATTTCTTATCGGTATTATGGCTCATGAGTTAGGATCGTCACACCAGCAAGCCTAGGGCGGAGGTTTATCGTTACAAAGAAATCTGTTTATCAAATTCCAACTTCAGTCTGGAAGTTAACTCAACAATATCGCCTACATTGTAAACCGCTACTATAGCAGGTTTCGTGGTCTCTACTTTCAAAGTTGTCTTAATCAAACGTGTGGTTAGATTAATGTTTTGGCTCAACTATTTGAGATATTTTGTAATTTTAATATTAGCATGTTTCTCTAAGCTCCTTATTTACACAAACACAACATATTGCTAATACTTTGTACTCAATTATTGAAACATATATAATAATGAAGTTTTACTACTTATAGAAGTAATAATAAACATTTTAATACTAAAAAAATGTAAACGTATTAAACAGACGTTTTTTAAATTATATTAAAAGAGTAGTGAAATAATATACAGAGCAAATTCACTATCTTACTTGTAATATAAATGAGATTAAATTTATATTTTGTGTTCTTTAGTTTGTAAACAATTGTCTTAGTTTTTTTATATACAAGAGTGTATCATGTTTTAAGTTCCAGATGTAGAAAGAGCTAAAGCAGCCCTAACTCCGCCACAAAATAAAGTAGTTTTTCATTCCAGCATGTTCTTTAATTGGGCTGAAAGCGGGCACCTTGAAACACTTTGCAAAGGGACATTTCAAAATTTTTTAAAGTGCTTCCCACCCTTATTGGTGTTAAATTAAAATATCATAAACTTAAACAGGCAAAGTATCAACTTTACAGGATTCCTTGACTTCCTCAAAGTGAATTTTATACAATCTTATCTAGTAGTGTTGGTTATTTTTTACTTAATATGCTGCTGTACCTTATTGTACAATAATTTAAACAGGTAATAGTTGTTTTGCTTGTACTAGGCATTACGTTTATTTATTTTTATCAGATGAGTAATTAAACAGCCTTCGTCTTGTAATTTGAGAGTATTGAATATTGTTGTTATTTTGTAAAAACAACGTATTTCTGAAACTAAGATTCAAGTGAAGTATTATTTTGTTTGTACTAAAACGAAACGAATTCAATTAGTTTATCTACAACTATTTTGTCAATTGATACAGAGTTTCATAAATATTGAATTAATAAATTGTTGGGCGAAAAGAATAAATTCTCTCAAATATAGGCGATATCCTCTCGATGTTGTCCTAATTATTAATATCTAGGAACATACCGGTATAAATTGCACTTTGAAATAAATACAACATATAAGTTCCTTTTAAAAATATCAAATTGTATTCATTACGATATGAAGTAACCTAGTTTCTTATATCCAATTGGTATTTCTCATTTTAAGTTATTTTCTTAGTAAAAAGTTTTATTTTAGTCAATAAGCCAGACAAATCTTATCTAGTAGTATACTATTAATACATTTTTTATAATTCAAGGTAAATTGGTGCTGCCACCATTTTTGCATATATGGATACCGTGAATTTTCATGTAATATTTCAACTATCCGCCAACGGACAGGGAAATCCAATGAGAGACACCACAATTGTCAAACTATATCTCGCATATTTGGTATTACAGTTTCATACATGAATATAAAATCTACAGTCCCATATGCTCTTTAGATATTCATCTAACATTTATTCTGGGTTAACGCTAAATCAAATTCCAGGTTTTGTTAAAGTTTACATTGTTTTTTAATATTTATTTTTACGTAGACAGAAGTTATATGCTTCAATTCGTTTTATAATCCCTGAAAGAGAAATTGAAATACCAACAGACAAATAAAGAATATTCCGATTTGTAATATAAGAATATACCAAATTTAAAGCCTATAACGCAATTAGTTCTCAATTTGTATTATGTATAATAGAGTACGCTACGCCATGTGATTAGCAACAGGTTTCTCTAAGAATAGAATGAGGGACATACCCCATCATCAATCTTGATATAGCCTGCAAATAAATGGAGCTCCAAGAATAAGTATTCATTCGTTGCAGAGATATTCTCATAGTATTAAGCTTCGTTAATGGTCAGGCAAATTCTGTAGGAAATATGATCATCAAAGTTTTGCATTCTTACTCTTTGGAACTTAAGTTCGCGTAAAATCAACGTCTCAAAACAAGGTATCCTTACTAACTGAGAGATAAAAGAGAGGGGTTACCAACCAAATATGTAACTTGTTGACGCTAAGCCAAATAGATATCAAATAGACATCAAAGTTTTGCATTCTTACTCTTTGGAACTTAAGTTCGCGTAAAATCAAAGTCTCAAAACAAGGTATCCTTACTAACTGAGAGATAAAAGAGAGGGGTTACCAACCAATTATGTAACTTGTTGACGCTAAGCCAAATAGATATATTTATATCTTTGTATGTGTGTGAATCTCGAGCTTTTTCATTTTCAAAACAAGCTTAGGACAAGATTAACTCTCCTGCTGGAAAAGTTTCATTCTTTTGGTTATAGCGCATCTAGGTTCTCCCGCTTTCTCTGAAGTAATAATTCTTTAACGGGCCAGGCGTTTAAGTAATTATTACTCCAGAGAAAGCCTTAGTTAGAAAGCCATTACTCAGTATTCTATGGAGACGTTATTGTTGTCGACTTGCTTTGTGTTGAAAACGAACTGTGAATTGTTTTAAGTGGTCTGGCTATTTTTAGCTTTCTATTGTCTTCCGTACACTGCTAATGAATGGTCGTATGAAACATAGCTAAACATACACCTACATTTTATGTTGTTAAAAAATATTCGTAAATTGAATATTTATGTACAACTGCAGGTTTAATAGCTAATAATGGGTGAGCCCAGACTTTACTTCAATATTAAATTTTAAACATCTATAGACTGATCATGTACAGTTTCAATTTCCTTATCACAAAATGTACAGTGTCACCTGTTGTCAAATGTGAAATACGCACAAAAAAGGATTTATATTACTATTATAGCTTTGTTGGCTGTCTTTATTTAATAATTCTTTCAAGATGGCATCCATTCATATAATAAATACATATAGTTTTGGCTATTGCACAACATGGACTATGTGTTAGTCGTGTCCCTAATATCTTATTCAATATTAACGATATTTGAAACTACATAAACCTTAAACCCTGTAAAATGATGACGTTTAAAGTTATTTTAAAAGGGAGTATATTTAAAGAAGACTCCACAGAGTAGCACTACAATGAGATTGAAATTATTACCAGTTAATTAAATGAACATATATTCTTGGAGTAATTTAACAAAACATTTGATTTTTCTAAACTAAAATCTTACACATAATACTCTTTGCATTCCTGACTATAAAAAAGTTAAACCAGTTGCTCATTACTCATTACTATTTTCAATGTCATTTAAAAGTGAAGAAAAGTATGGCGTCGAAAGTATAAACACATTATTAAACACATTCAATAAATAGTAAGAAACCATTATTAATATAAAATTAAAAGTTATTTACTTAAAACACTTGTAATACTTTCCATGGAAAGTTGCTAGTAGTAAAAATTCCTCATGTAGCTGTGCACGAACAAAGTTAAAAGTACGATTGCATAAATGTATGGTCCATACATTTTCATTTGTTACTACAACTTTATAAAACCAAGTCAGTAAGCAAAATTTGTAGTTGACTGTGTTTAAATTAGATTACAACAAGAAAACCATATTAGAGGGAGAAGAATGCGTGTTCCGAATAAGTCTGGTAACGTTAATGAGGTCAAGAGAAGCGAGAACAAGAAATTGTACGGAGTTGTTTCATTACATATAACTGGCTGAGGGAAGAGATCTGATCTTATTACTAACCCACTGGCTTTCAAATAAAAATCTGTTGTATACAATACTTACCTGTTTATTAACAAAAATTGCCTACTTTACTTGTCTAGTATCTTTAAAAATCTTGTTATGCGATGCTCACACAGCATTAACACCATTTGGTTCGCTTTAAAGATTATCTTAATAAACATTTTATTGTAACTCAAAAAATAAAAATAATAAAATCGTAGTTATATAATTATCTTCAATATTTGTTACTTCGATATATTCATACAGAAATGCTACTCACTACTATTCCACACGTAGCAATGTGTTGCCTTACTGGTAGCTACAATATCAAGATTACGCGTACAATACTTCAATGCGAATGTTGAGCTTACGTCCATTTACTTTCCGCTCGGTTTAGTGTTCTGTTATGTTCTGACGCCTAGAATCCACATCGGTGATAAGAGATACATAAAGTTTACAAAGTAACTTACGAAGGAACTTTAATTTTTCGGACATCAGAAATATCCAGACTACGAAGAGCCTTTGTCTGGTTTACCCAGCAGCCATCCTGTGGAATTTCAATGAACTTATGGTTTCGTAAGGTGCACAATTCAGTGCACTACGTCGTTTTAGACACGATCCCAAAATACGTGTCAGACACTGACTTTTCTTTTAAAGTTATTTTAACAAGAGAAAATGTTTGTTTTCCGTCGTAATAAAATACTGTGTATAGGTTCAATTCTATCCAGCTTTATTTTTACAATTTTTGTATATTTTTTGTACAACTAATTTAATTATGTCCTACGTAGACGTGCTAAAAATGGTAGTAGCTTCATTCGGTTCTGATTTAGTTGGTGCACATTAGCACTGATGCCAGTTTTGGAAAAAACACAATAAACTGTATATTTTATACAAATTCAATAGCGTTGTTCCATGAGTTACTGTAACTTATGTTGTGAGAGGGCCAAGCCCAGGATTTCGTAGATCAACCCGAATTACAGTGTTGACTAAATAACATTAATTTTCTATTGCACATGATTAATTGGAGTGATAAAATCTTAGGATAAATTTCTCTTGTTAGGTTTAAGTTTTATTCCTTAACTATTTAGTAGAATTTACCAACTATTTGATTCCGGAAGCATTTTGACTAGGTGCACCTAACTCGCCCCCTCTTCCCAATAGTATTTTAGAAAATTAAAGTTTTATAAAATGCAATAGTTCTGGATTATATAAACCTAAGGCCTAGTCATTATTTATTCAAAATAAACTAGACCATTTATCCCTCAATATTTCCCTTATATACAACGAATTGAAATTAGTTTCGTTTTGGACCCTTCTATTGGTTAAAATGGTTTCTATATAGGGCTTCCGTTATGTCGAATCCGCCCACTCGGAACTATTTTAGTATTTCATCTAAAATAAGTTTTGTACGCTTGAAGTTTGACATCCAAATAGAAAATGTTTACAAACTTTATCAATTACACATGAAATCACTGTTATATTTTAAACTAAAAGTTTCAGTTATAGTTTAAAATAACAACAATGAAGTGTTATTGTTTAAATATTTACACAATCTCTGGCACTGATTAAAACTGGAACCTAATTCTAATTTGTAAGTATATAAATATTTTTATTTGTTAATTATATAAAATTAATCTGGGAGTGAAGATAGCTGGAATTCGGATCTAAGGGAGTACAAGTTTAAATCCTGTCTGTCACTGCAGCACTGGTATCAACACTATTGACCTTGTACTCTATCGACTCTATTCTTTATTCCTTGTGATTTGATCCTAACACAAGCTCGGGGGCTATTATAAAGGGCAGATTTAGCTTAAAAAGGAATCACACTCTCCTTTTACAAAATTATTGCATTTTTATAACTACGACCTTAGAGGAGTTAAATCTTTATAATTAAATCCATATAAATTATAGGAAACAAAGTACACTGGCAGACCACGGTCCATATAAGTTTTAAAAGAAGAACACAAATTATAAGTATTTGATGAACCTAAAATAAGGGTTTTACAAGAGAAAAGTACAAGTTAACAAGTATATGCTTTAATATACCTCTGAGATATGCTGGCAAAGTATGTCTCTACTCGGCCAAATGTTTTACTTATTAATCTTTGTAAACACGGACCCTTTTTAGTTTTTAGTGGAGTTTCCTTCACTCTTCTCAATCTGTAGAGCAGCAGTTCAAAACATTTAACGACGTCCTAAATTTCCATATTATAAACACATGCTGCCCTACAAAAACGATTAATATTTGCGAAAAAACGTCAAAAAACAGATGGATCACAGAAGGTATTCTGGTCTAGAGAGAGAAAGTGAAATTTTTCTCTGAAATTAACAAACGTACTTGTAATGAAAATTTAAAAACATTCTTCAAAAAATACAAAAAAATTTACAGGAAAGTGATCCAAGCTACGAAAGCATACGATGTCTCCAAATCTATTCTATCTTCTAAAAATATTTCAAAAACAACTTGGGACATCATTAACAATAAAAAAAAAGTTAAAAAACAAATCAAAATTAAAAATGGGAATATACTTGTGGAGGATGGAACTGAGGTTGCCAATCAGTTTAACGAATTTTTCGCATCCGTTGCTGTTGGGCAAAGTCCTCGGCCGTCTGAACCGCAAGTACGTCCCTCGCGAAGACAGAGTCCAGCAGCCTCAATGTTGCTGACGCCTGTCACTGAGGATGAGCTTCACCGAATTATTCAGCAGCTCCCAGCCAAAAAGTCAAATGATCTTAATCTAATGTCCACATGGCTCATCAAACAATGCTGCAAGCATTTGGTGAGACCTTTAAATAAATTGGTAAATTCTTCATTCCAAACAGGAGTTTTCCCCTCCCTCCTGAAAATTGCAAAAGTTGTTCCAATTTTCAAAAAAGACGATCAATTTTCAATCAATAACTATCGGCCTGTCTCAATTTTGCCAGTATTGAGCAAAATTTTTGAAAAGCTTTTTCTCATAAGAATGCTTCAATTTTTGGACAAATACAGTCAGCTCTCAAATGAGCAATTTGGATTCAGAAAGGGCAAATCAACGACAGACGCAGTAGTGAGTCTTGTCGATATGATTGTAGAGGGAATAGAATGTCGGAACCACACAATGAGTGTGTTCTTAGACTTGTCCAAAGCATTCGACTGTGTTGACCATAGCATACTGCTCGACAGACTTGGGTCCTATGGCATCAGAGGCGTGCCCCTTAAATGGCTTAGCTCATTTCTAAGTCATAGATCACAAGTTGTCCAAATATCAAATCAATTGTCAAAACCAATATAACTGAGGTACGGTGTTCCCCAGGGATCCATTATCAGTCCTGTGCTTTTCCTGCTTTATGTCAACGACATAGGATCATCACTTCTGCATGGATGAATAGTGAAGTATGCTGATGATACGACTCTCTGTTTTAGTGCAAGATCAAGTGAAGTGTTGGAACAACAGGCCTTTGTTGACATCAATAACTGTGTACAATACTTCCAAAGCCTCAATCTCACAACAAACTCCTCAAAATCCAACGTTTTAAATTTTGCCTTGCGCGATGTAGGCAACCATTGTGGATCTGCCGTATTGTTAGCTGATTCCACACTGGAAGAAGTCCTCTCTTCAAAATTCCTAGGAATACACCTTGATCGAGGGTTGACTTGGAATGAACACATCAATCATGTTTGCGCAAAAATTTCCTCAGGCATTTATGTCTTGAGATCCTTAGCAAAATACTGCCCAAGTCAGGTACTGATAACGGCGTATTATGGCTTAATTTACCCCCATTTGTCTTACGGAGTGGTCCTGTGGGGAGCGTGCGCAAGCTCTCAGTTTCAGAGAGCATTCAAACTCCAAAAAAGAGCTATTCGAATAATTGCAAAAATAAAATTCAGAGAGTCGTGCAGGCAAGCTTTTAAGGAATTACAGCTGTTAACTCTCCCGTGTCTGTACATTTTAGAAACCACTTTGTTTTTTATGTATAAGTGTGCCTTAACCAGAGGCCGTGACACACATACGCATGAGACACGAGGTAGAGAATTACTACGAACTGCAAGCCACAGAACAGTGGCTTTTGAACACCTGCCCTCACAGGCAGGTGTTAATTTTATTAACAGACTGCCAAATTCAATAAAAAATTCCCTAACGCCCAAGGCGTTGAAAATGCGCCTTAAACACCTTTTGGTGTCACAAGCATTTTATAATGCAGGGGAGTTTTTAGCATTTAAATGGGAGACCGCCCAATTACAGGACTGATTCTGCTGTCTAAAGTGGGATATATTGGCGAAGGATGAAAGGTGCATAAGTGTAAAATTGTATGTGTAAATGAGAATTTTGTGGCATGAATGTAAAATTTGTGACGTTTGCTATACATTGTAATATTGTCGCTGCAATAAAGCTGATTTGATTTGATTTTATTTGATTTGATTTGAATATTCAGAAATACGGAGAGTGAAATTTGACCATCTGTCATGTCAGTCATAAATCTGTCAATGTCACAGGTACGTCAGGGTGAGTTCGCGGTGATCTATAAATCACTTGGCAACTCAGAAATCATTAGATTTATCTGCTGTATTCTCAAAAAAAGTTTTGATAGGTTGCAAATGAAATATTTCTCATGTAGAGAAGCCATAATTAAGTTTAAACATTCTTAAAAAAAATCTTTTTGTAATTTCACAATTGCAAATATTTTCTAAATGCATTCATTAATATCAATGTTTAAGTAGTTTTTGAATCGGTAATGTTTACTATTTTATAATTTTACTTGATGACTAAATAATACGAGTATACACGTTTCAATGACTACTTTATTGCCAAGAATTGTATTACTCATGCAAGATACATATTGAATAAAAATATTTTCTGGGATAAGCGTTTGTAAAGCCTATTACCAGAGGGACTGGAAAATTTATTTTCCGTCTGTCCTCTAATATCTTGAGAACGAACTGTCTTGAACGCTTTTATATTTTCATATGGGCAACATTGTGATCGATGATGGTGCAATTACCCCTTGAAATTCGGCTTAACGTCAACGAACTATTTTTTATGTTGTACTTATGAAGAACTATAAAGGCAAATTCTCAGAGTAATACAATTTCTGTTAACAAACAGATAATTTTGAGTCATATAAGATCATATGTGTTTTTTTAAATGTGATAAAATTACACATGTAGTTTGACTATCTGCAAGATATATCAATCACGAGTTCATCAGTAGACTTTAAATATTTCATAAAACTTAATTTATAAATAGAATTCTATCAGAATTGCACAATCTGTACAGAATATAACAAAAATGAAACGAAGTTAATGACATTTTCGATTCAATAACAGCAAAGCCTGCTACGTGAAACATAGTGTTGGTTATATTAATACTGTAGAACTTTTTACTTTCTAAAGTAAATTTAAAGAAATTATTTTATCACGTCAGCTTCATCAGTGCATAATATATTACGATAACATTTAGCACAATTTGCTTAGTATTACAAAGCTACGTTTTAGCAGAATAAATGATATTTTATACTTTTTGGTAAAAAAAACAAATAAATTGAATAAGTGCGACACGTGACTTTTTGTAACTTTTTAATAATTAGTTTTATATATGTGTATATATATATATATATATATATATATATATATATATATACATATATACATACGGAACTTACTTTCTTCCCAGATAATGAAGTAATAGATATTAATGATTTATACTAGACTCGTTTAGCAAACAATTCTTTATTTCATCTTATCGGAATTTACAGTTATTGTTATATATATTCTTTTTCCTGCTTATTATAATTCAAATAAAACATTTAAAAACTAGCGAGAAATATTTAATGCTAATGTTTTATTTTTAACTTAAATAATAGAGAGGTCATTATTTTTACCATTTATCCATAAGCAATTTTCGTTGCTTATGATAATCATTCTGAGACGAACAATTTTCACACAAAATGTGTTAGAAAACACATATGATATTTGTATCTAGTAACAGTATTTGTAAAGTTTCACGAAAAATTATGTTTGTAATATTTATTGTTTTTAACACCATCATCCATTCAATATTTTATTTCACAATATATATTTATGCAGTTCTCCGTTATTTTTGATACTGACAGTCAGTGTGATAATTTCATAATGTAAGATGTAAAAAATAGTTCAGATTTATCCAATACTTTCCTAGTTATCAAAAAGTTTCCTAGTTTCCTAGATTTTATTTTATGAAAGGTGAGTTTGAGTATAAATGTAAAATAATACTTAAATATAAATGTTAGTTGCCATTTTTGACAGTTAATTATTAATCGTTTGCTTCATTACTATATTTTTACATCTTCATCTAAAGCTTAAAAAAATTAAGAGGACGAACTTATAAAGTAATTTTTTATAGATAATTAATATAAGTTTGAGATTAAACTGAAGTAAGAAAATCGTATTGGAGGAAAGAGAGTGAATAGACAGGTGAGAGCTTTGAGGTCGAGAGAAGAGAGAAAAAGCAAAATTGTACCGAGTTGTTTCGCCAAATATAACCGAGTCAAACGTAATATTGTTACCAATCCACTCTCTGTTAAATAAAACTTTGTTAAGAAATATTTACTGCTTCTTCGTAAGCAAACAGAGCCAATATAAAAAGTTTATTTCCAAAAAGTAAATCTGAAAATTGTGTATTTCTTGTAATTACCTCTAAGTAATAATATTTATATAAAACCTTCTACAAAATGTCTTCACCCTAACTAAAAAAATAATATTTTAAATTTGAAATACTATTTAGTTAAAAAATTTAGAATTCTGTTTTACACCAGATGCGAGTGAGAGAATAGACCATGACGCAGAAAATTAAGCGGCAGTGTAAAATTTTGCAAGTAAATCAAGCTTTACTTCTTTTTTTATTACAATAATACGGAGACGTTAAAATGTAATGCAGGGGTTGCATTCAATTTCATAACTAAAAATAAAGAATATATTTTTTTAATTAACAGCATAATATATAAATAGCAATAAAAACACTACTAAAACATGGCAGCTGCATTATTCCGGCTAAAGCATTGCGAAAAAAGAAGAAATACGACACTTTTGGTTTACGCTGTAAACAAGATTTTTTTAGACGATTTAGTGAATGTGCTTTTTTGGCGTTTAATATGAGTGATCAAGTAGTAATTGAAGTAAATTCTTGATATTCAATGGTAATAAAATTTGTAGTACAATCTGTCATTTATAATTTTCTGGAACTAGAATATTGATATAAGAACATATTATCATCCTTTACAACCAATTCAGTAGAATCTCTATCTTTGCTTATCCTTGGATAAACAATTCAGCTATTTGAGCTATATAAAATATATGGAGTTATTATAGCTGCATTGCATACAGTTAGATTAAATTTATTTAATATAAATCTATCTATACAGTGTGTTCAGATACTTTAACCAATTTTCGAATCACGGCCCTTGTAAAAAAAATTAGGAACTTTAATAATAACTAAATATCCTACACTTTAGAGTAAATAATGCAACTAAATTTCAATAACCACAAATCGGTCGAAATGTCCTGTTAAACGTTAAATCATAAACTTTAAAAAATCAAATAATTTCACACACTCCATAACGATTCTAAATAGTTTTACAGCATTTCACATGTAGGTAAGAAATTTATGCATTTTGATTTTCTGCTAGATACAACGCTGAAAAGATTCACGGGGAAGTTTATTGCTTCTGAGAAACAAGAAGAAAAAATGGTTTCAGAATATGATTATATATATATATATATATATATATATATATATATATATATATATATATATATATATATCATATTCTTAAACCATTTTTTCTTCTTGTTGCTCAGAAGCAATAAACTCTCTTATTTATTATAATTATTTCCTGTGGGCTTAGTATAATAACTTGGGTTTTTTAACGCAGGGGGAATGCATTTGCGCACGGAGTGTGGGACTCCCTTGCAGACTATCCACTAAACCCCCATGGGCCACGGAGGGCCCAGGCCGGAACCCTTTCGGATGACATCTTGCCTGGTCCATGTGTCTTATGTCCCATCCAGGACAAAACTACTTGTTTCGGAAGCTAGGGGTCAGCCAGGCATCCGTCTTCACGCTTCTCATGAAGGATCGCATGTACATGAGTGGTGACTGCATTCCAGGCGTCCTCACTCTGCAGCATCATCGCCACATTGGTCTCTGCCGAAACATCGCCAACTGTGGTGGCGAGCGTTCGCCTGGCCTCAGTGAAGCGCCCGCAAGCGAAGAAGGTGTGATGAACATCATCATCCTCCTCCGGGCAGTAAGCACACCGAGGCGACCTGACATTTCCCATTCTGTAGAGGTACTTCCTAAAGTAACCGTGCCCCGTCAGGAACTGACACAGGTATAAATATATCTCCCCATGGCCACGATCTATCCAGGGTTGAAGCTCTCGAATGACACGGAAGTTCCAGCGACAATCCGATCCTTCAGTCCACCTCCGCTGCCAAACCTGCAGAGTCTCCACCCTGGCAGCAACCGAGGCATCCCCTCTACCCCGCTCGGCAACCTCCTGGAAGACGGTCTGTCTCTCGATGGCCAGCAGATCAATTGGAATCACCCCAGCCACGACCGCCACGGCCGAACTGGAAACGGTGCGATAGGCACATGCGACCCTAAGTGCCACTCTTCTTTGTACCGATAACAGCTTTTGACTGTATCGCCTTATCCTCATGACACCCGCCCAAACCTCTGCGCCATACAGAAGGGTTGAGTTTACAGTAGACATGAGGAGGCGTCTCTTACTTGACCTAGGGCTTCCTACGTTAGCCATCAGCCTGCAGAGAGACATAACCAACTTAGAGGCTTTGTCACACACCGCCTGAATGTGCTCCCAATACCGAAGACGGCAGTCGAGTAACACACCCAGGTACTTCGCCGCAGTCCATGTCCGAACCTCGACACCAACCCCATTCATAGAGATCAGAGTGGGGATTCTCCGTCGAGTGAGCATAACGATTTCGGTCTAAGCGACCGCCAGCTCAAGTCCGTGCCTCGTCATCCACGCATTGACCCGAGTCATTACCTGATTAAGGCATAACTGTGCCAAGTCCGGAGTCTTCGCCGTGATGACTGCAGATACGTCATCTGCATAACCCGCGAGAAAGACGTTGTGGGGCATCTCGAGGCGAAGCAAACCATCGTATGAAACATTCCATAGGTCTGGGTCGAGAATAGACACTTGAGCCGCACCGGCAGTGACCTCTTTCGTTCTCCTTCCATCTTTGGCCTCATACAACAGCCGACGGTTCTTCAGGTAGTCCTGCACAACGACAAGTAGATAGTCGGACACGCTGCAAAGCTTCAAGGGTGACTAACAGCACAATCGGCCGAGCCTGGTGACAAGCTGTTTCGGCTTGCTGGACGGCACTGATCACCTCTGTAATGGCGTTCAGATTTGAGTGTCGCTTTCGAAAGCCGTGCTGCCGGGAAGAGAGATCTCCGGAGGCTTCGATGGACGACTACAATCTGGGTTTCAGCAACATTTCATAGAGCTTCCCCGCGGTGTCAAACATACAAAGTGTCCTGTATGCCGACGGGGAGTTCGGGTCACCTTTGCCTTTGCTGATCAGCGCCAACCTAACAACCTTCCAGCGCGACGGGAACACACCCGCTACCAAACATGCATTAAAAATATTCAGCAGCAAGAGCGGATAACTCGCCGCCACAACTTTCAAAACCTCAGCTGGAATGCCATCAGGTCCTGGAGCATTCTTGTTGGGCATGGTAGACACCGCCGCTACAAGCTCCTGCTCCGTAAAAATGGGAACGTCTAGAACCGGCCTCGCTACTCTCTCCTCCCGCCTAACAGAGTGACTTGGGAAGAGAGCTTCCACGATTGCCGAAATCATTCCAGCAGGCATTTCCGTGCTGTTAGCCCCCATTCCTCCAAGATTTTTTCTCACAAGTCTGTTTCCTCTTCCCCAAGGGTACGAGTCCTCCTGGCAGAGCTCACGCCAGCATCGCGCCTTGCTCAGATGAATTGCTGCACTCAGAGCTTTCTTAGCAGCCTTATGCTCTGCCGACCTAGTTATAGCTTCAGGCCAGTTTCGACCTCGCTGCGCTCTACGTCTGCACATTAGTGCAGTTCTCCTAGGCTCGCCGATTTCGTCCGTCCACCAGAAGGCTTGGCGACGGCCCCGGTAGGGTCGTTTTCGAGGCATTGACGAATTGGAAAAATCTTAAACGGGTGTACCCTCGAGGATTGAACCTTTGAGCCTCTACCCCAGTTCCTTGGGGCCCGACCTCCGTACTCCCAGCACCGAAAACCAGACGTGCCGGTGGCCGACCGTAGCAATGCAGAGTCCGACCTCTGCATCCATGGCGCACTTCCTGACTAGGGCCCGAAGGGGCTGGCTCCTGGCGTCATACCAGTGAAAACACCATCGGCAGTGCAAAGCACACATCAGACCCTGCGACAATTCAGGGACACTCCCCGGGTTCTCCGGTATGCGCCGGTGGAAAAGAAGGAGGAAGTAACATCCATGTGAGGTCGAAGAAAATAAGAGGTTTGTGAGATTTTCCCCGAAAAGATAAAAGATGTCGAGCTAAGATCCGAAAGAGAGAAGAAACACCTTAGCTCTAGAAGGACTGTGAGGCGAGTCTCACAGCTAGGCTCAGGTAGCCCCGGGGTCGCCAGCCTCCCAGAAGAAAGGGGAGGCCTCCCGTGTAGTCGAAAGCTGACTACGCCTGAGGAGAATAACGTGGGCTTGTGAATATTCAAACTGTAGTAAGTACCGTAAACATTACCGTAGTGCCATAAAAGTGGAATGGAATGTGCATACGAAATATATAATACATTTTAAAGATAGTGGCCATTCCTTTTTTTATGGAAAATATAAGTTATTACAATAGTGATTATTAAAAACATAACCATATTGCGAAATCTCACAACATTGAGACGAACAAACCTTTGAAAGATAACAGTTACGTATAAAATACTAGGCAATGTAGAACTACACTAATAAATACATTGATCCTTAGGTCCACAGTCCAACTGTTTTTCTATGAAAATATTTAATATTACATACGGTTTCAATACGGAACAAGTATTTACAAAATAACAACATATCCAGTGAATAGGGTTGCTACAGATATGTTCCTTTGGCTATATTTAGTATGCTTTGGACGATATTGTAACCCAAACCTATCCAATTAAAAGTTGCAGTGCAGAGTTCCTTCGTTACTAGTCTGTGAACTATTATTTCTCTTTTATTTCCCAATATTTAGAATATACTATTGAATTATTAAAAAATATATGATTATAATTTACTAAATATTACTGTTTTTTACGATTATTATAAAAAAGATTTCGTTCAAAAATAAAGTGTACAGAAATAGTTATATTAAATAAACCAGTAACATATTGATAACTCAGTAAAAATTACTTAAGGTTCTAAAATAATAAAATTTTAGAATGTGATAATTATAACTATTAAAGATCTATCTATAATACCAATAGAAAAAATCCTCAAATTTAAGGCTACTCGAATTTTATACTTCATATAACTGTACCAATTGAAATTTACCTTCATTCCAAATTTGTTGTAAGTAATATTAAATTATTCGGGTCAAATTAAACATCAATCATCTAATGCATACGTATTTATATTGCATATTGCAATTTATGCACTCATATTTGTTTTTAGATATCATCATAGTCAAATAAATAAACACACTCAAATCATCTGTCATTATTTATTTCAATTAATAAATTAGCCAGTTTCAACAAAGAATACAGTATATTTAAATTGAATTATTTGAATATACAAAAATTATTTCGTACTCACAAGAGGTACAATTTAAGCGGTGTCAAAATACCCTTTTTTTAAGATGCTTATTTAGAGCCGATAAGTGAAATGAAATGTAATCGCGATTAAATGTATTCAAACCTGAAATGAATCAGGAGCAATGTAAAGTTTACTTGGATACTGAGATGAGATGAACCCAGGGAAACGGAAATGTTAGCAATAATCCGAGAGAAAATTGGTTTGAGGACTTCAGTTTCTATTATGTTGACACTTTGAGACAGGTAATTTAATTTCTAGAAGGAGAAAGTCTCTTGAGATCTCTTATGATAATGATTGTGAATAAACAGTAAAGCACTGCTTAACTTCATATTAAATTTAAATATCAATAGTTCTGATTTAGATTAAGAATATTACACAATGTTTAGTCTTTGAAAGTGGGTTAACAAATTTAGAAATACATCTACATGCATATTGGTATAAATAAATGAGAGAGAGAGAGAGAGCGCACCACACAGTTCCGAAGGTCTCCGTCCCAGGATTTCTCAAAATCTCCCAAGATTTGAGAGGTGGGCAATATTTAAATGCCAAGAGCATTGAGACGTCAGAGTCTTACAGAGGTAGAAAATTAATAGATTGTGATGGGAAGTACCATAGGTTGATAGATTGTAAAACATAAAACATATGAGTAAGGTATGACTGAAATATAGCACGATACTACGGCCAGACCTAACAGCTACCATGTACAAAGTATAGACAAACGGTAACAAAATCCATTTACCGATCCTTGCCTCTATCTAACCGTTTGGAACTTACCTCTATCTAAGTTTTAGATAACATGATAGATAAACTATCATCTAATTGCATTAAGTACTAAAGAAATCACAAGTACTAAACATTATTTGTATGCTCAAATTATTTTACTTTTAATACCAAACCCATTAACTATACTACAGAAAAGTATGCTAGGGTCCAGACTGGGATGCAAACTTACAGTTGAGACAGAAGAAGTACATTTTATATACACCTTTAACTGTTAGTCAATTACATAACGATAAAAAGCTGCCAATTAATTATTAATTGGATATCAGAAAATGATAAACCTATTGAACTCAAATACACAAAATTGTTGAAAAAATACGTTAAAATGTAGAAGCAATACGATATTTAAGATTTATTTCACAACCAAATATTAATACGCGATTTAATGTGTTGGGCAATAAGGTGAATAACAATTGCACTGTAGTTTGGATGCATTAGTTATTGGAAAAAAGTTTGAATAGTACTTTATGAATCACTGCCTGAGTTGTAACGATCACAAGAGCTGTCACGTATTATTGAAGTGCAAACTTCACTACTGCAAATTTTCAATCACTTCCTCATGCATTTTTGATGATTCCTTCATACAGACACCTCAGTTAATATATTACGTTTTCTTATAGTTCTAAGATATTTATATATTTCATAAATATTCACTACTAATTCTGCTTATTTCGTCTTGATTTTTAATGGTATTTATTATTTGTTTAGCGTTTACCACAAGTTAACCTAAACAATTTGTAATTGCAAGTTTTTAGTACCTGAAATATATATATATTATATATATATATATATATATTTTATATTTGATTCTATAATTGTATATCTGTCACATAATATTTATATATAAATAAACATTTTTATTTTTAATAGTGGCAATACATTGAAAAAAGTAGCACATTCACCCGGCAAGTGAGAGATCCGGGTTCGAGTCCCGGCGGAGCAAGTACTTTTTGTGATTCAATGTTTATTGAAATTAAATTATGCTATTGCCACCATATATATATATATAGCGTACATGACAAATTTAATTTAAAGTATGTTTCTTTTGAATAATGTAAACGAAAACATTTTAATAAATCTCTATCTTCATCTTTGTTCAGATATTTAATATTTCTGATCATATGCTTCCTTTGTTCTGCTTCCCAAAATGCTAGGAACTGTAATGCTTTTCTTAGAAGCAAAAGGGTCAGCTAAAGTTTAGTAAAGATAAAACTATTACGTCTAAGTGAGCACAGAGCAGCCACAACAAGCAACAGCCATTAGTGACACAATAACTTTCTCTTATAAGCTAAGTGAAAATCACACCACCTCCTGCTCAGTTTGTTTATTTATTTAGACAGTAGTTTATATTGCATTAACTTTTGACGTTTGCGTTTAACGGAGTAGCTGTTTCCAGGAGGATCTGTTTCAAATCCTCTATGAAATCTGTTAACATTCTGAGAAACGTAATAAACTTCAGCATTTGTGAATAAGCTGGTTAATTTTTCTATGGTAATTTGGTAGTGTTTTTCAGCATCAGGCATACAATTTCGCTTGACGTCACTACACTTATAATACTACAATTTTTGAACATATTCAAATTGTAATGACTAATAATAATTTTTAATAAATGTTTTGACCCTGATATTTGTATTATACTACAAGTAAGTAGTAAATTTAAGATTAATTAACTACCATGAAGTACCTTTAATAGTATTCATAATAGAAAACTTGACGAAATTCTCATATTTTTGAACTAAACAAGGTACCTCATTAAATTTAACGGCCGGAGTTCCCAATCATAATTCCATCGTTATTAAAGTAAACTGGTCGTTCTAATGAAGAAAATTATATATGGTTTTAGGGGGAATGTTATCTTTGATTTTCAGTGTTATTTGTATTGTTTCAGTCTAATTATTGTTTTATGGTCGAAACAGCTTAATACAGCACCACCAACCTACCCGTGTAGTAGCCTTCACTGCCTTGTGGATAACAGTAGCGTTTATTACTCAACGCCTCGTTCAGTACATTGTTGGAGTGTGGATTACGCGAGTATTTATATATTAGGAGATTATTGTTTTGGAGAAACGTATTTGGTCATCGTGTTTCTTCTTTCAGAGCGATATATACGTATGAGTACGTCATGTAATCGTGTGTTGCTTTTTAGTCAATAAACGTTATTTTTATGTGATTTGAAACTGTGAGGTGGGTTGTACTTGCATACAAAATTAGAAAATAAAGGGTACGTCAGCTTCGCTCTCTTATGGAACTAAGGTTACTTTGCTCTCTTATGGAACTAAGGTTACTTCGCTCTCTTATGGAACTAAGGTTACTTTGCTCTCTTATGGAACTAAGGTTGCTTTGCTCTCTTATGGAACTAAGGTTGCTTTGCTCTCTTATGGAACTAAGGTTACTTTGACATATCTTCTTCTTTAGTAGAAAGTTTTATAAAATTTGGCTGCATTATTATCAAATTTCGTTTTATCCATACCTGTTTTGAGGTTCGCATTATTAATTTATTGCAGTCATCCTCCTGAACAGAAGAATGTATGTTTTTAGAGGATGAAAATGACAAATGATGAACTATAGAAGATTAAGATTGGAACTAATTTTCTTTAATGATAGTAGTAGGTTATGGTTAGATGAACTTACAATATGTTTTATTTTTCAAGTGGATAGCAGTAATAGCCAGAGAGAACCGTTGTTAGACCCTTGAGGGATGTTTTTTGCTATCGCTATCAGCGTGGGGCAGCACCGAAGGTATAAATGATATAGTATAATATTTTACCCCTTGAAATGGGCTGTATTTGAATTTTTGGGTGTAATTTCATCGTAACCTTTTTCATGACGGAAAACTCCTACATTTCACAATAATAAGTAATCATACGAAACTTCACTGGGGTTTAGGGTTTGGGTCCTTAGGCAAACATTATGTAAAAACTGGGTAAACTGTTTTTTTACTTAGTTTAGTTTTATCACTTGTGTTTCAAAGTTATATATATATATATATATATATATATATATATATATATATATATATAAAACCAAATTATAAATAGTATTTTATGCTACGAATTATTCATGTTACTGGGACAGGTGGGTATATTTACAGGACTATACCGTTTCACTAATGGACACAGTTACTAATTTAATTTCCCTTATGAATATGATCCTCATATTTTAGTCTGTAAACACACAGTTTTTTAGTTGTTTTTTACGTCTAATCTACCTTCAGATTTTTTTTTTTAATTTTCCGCCCATATAAAACAAATAAAATGCACAAATTTGCTACTGTATTTATATAAACACAATGTTATGTGTTTATATAAATTAACGTTATAACTTTTAATAACTTTAATAACGTTTAAGTAACCTGTTAAATGACTGGGGTTATAACAGCAACTGGCAGAGGAATTGAGTGGTCATTATTCCTTGTTAGTGAACCATAAACTTCATGCATCAGATTTGTTAGTTTTACACGTTGTTAAAGTTTTAATATGCCTTCATACCCTGTTCAGGCTTTAATGGCTACATTTCCACAGTAAAGAATTGCTGTATTATAAACTCAAATTATATCAATAAAAATGTTCATAATCGATTTTTTTAACGCTGATGATAGTGAATGTTAAGCCAAAAAAGCAAACATCTTTGATAGGAACCGTTATGTATACCATAATGATAAAAACCTAGTAAATTAAAAATCATAGATATTTTTATATACATTATTAGAATTAATGTTATCCCAGCACATACGTGGCCCTTTCCATGGTCTAAAGTCTAAGGCCTAAACTGGTCTTCACATAACAACACTGCATGACGTAGAGTATCAGTTACCGAATGAAATTGTTGACCTAGGAGAAAGAAAAGAACGAATTTTTAACGTAACTCGGTGTGAGACCATAAGTTCAAACTTCTAGGATCGGTATAAATTCTTCACAATAGTCCTGGACGCATACTACATCGAGATTCATGGATCTATAATATAGATATTTCAGTGATCTTTAATCGAAGAAACGGAACTTATGGGGTCATATACATTTTCAGAACACATGTCTTGTATATTGTCATATTGGTGACTTTTTTAAATTCCATACAATAATTTTAGTCGTCTTTTGACTCGTAGAAATGTAACATATATTAAAATGAACGTTTTATTGAATTATAACCAAGCGCCATAAATGAGTTCATCTTAACCAAACGGTATATCCAACATTTTTCAACGCTACGTCGAGTCTGCATGTATAATACATAAGGTTCTCAAAAACGTTATTATATATAATAAATGTTACATAAACGCATAGGATTTTTATGCATTTACAAACAAAGATCCTAAGTTCATAGTATGGACTCTCTCCTACACAAATTTCATGAGGGGAATATCCAAATGTTTGAGAGGCAAAGGATAATTCTAGAAGCTAGAATCGCTCAAAGGTAGATCTTTTAAGTGTCGGAATTTTCCAGATGAGTTAATCCTCCAATAAACCAAATCTCACATTGTAGGAGACATCTTACACACCGGTAGCTCTCAGTAATCTGATCTTCTCGTAGTTGAGAAATTCTTCTTTTACATTATAAAATTTTGAAATACATTTTATACAGTCTTCCTTGTCTAGTAATATTTTCATATTATGAATATACATATAATAAAATAAATAGCAAACAAATTGTAACATAAAATTATTTTATGACTATGACAATACATTGAACATGTATGACTTTTTATGTTAAAATGTTTTTGTTGTCAGTATTGAATGAAACTTTTGTTACTGCATACACATCTAAATTATGTATAGTTTTTAATACTTTGTCCTTAGACACTTTTCATGAATTGAAAAAGTCATGACCAGTTACGAAGTTAGAATGAAATTTACAACTTTTTGTAGTATAAATGGGACATTCAGTAAAAGTGTAAGTAACCAGTTCATGCAAATGCCGAGGGTAGTCAGCAAGTGAGAGTGCAGTTAGCCAGTTTTTACAGACAGTCCCGGCCTTTCATCACGAATTCGTGGTAAATGAGCAAAAACTCGCCAGTCTAATCACGATTTGCTATTAAACTACATGAGTCACCCTCAGGAGCTGTTCAAAGGTGTGAACTTTCAATTATTTATGTCTTTCATTGAATAAGTATTAAATAAATTTTATTCTTGTGTAATTTTTTATGAAGCAACATTGTTTTATGGAATCTCATGTTATATTGTAAAGAATAACAACAAAACTTGTAATATCAAATAATTAGCAAAATATAAATTACAATATCCCTATTGTCATTGGGTACCGAATGTTCATAAATATGTTAGAGATGTTTACGATAATCTGGGTACCGAGGCGGCGACGCAAGTGCCTGCTGACTACTCCTTCGTAGATGACCCGTAAGTTACATGTTTACTCCAGCGAGATAACATTGGGTGCCTAATGTTCATAAATATCTATGGGATGCATGGAAAAATCCCGTTTCCACGGTGGCGACGAACGTATGTACTGATTACTCCCTTTTTCTTGACGCCCAGGTCCCTTGCCTACTCAAGCAAGATATAATTGGCTGCCTAATTTTTGTAAAGATCTCAGATATGTTTATTTAAATCGCGTTACCGCGGTGGCGACGAACGTATGTACTGATTACTCCCTTTTTCTTGACGCCCAGGACCCTTGCCTACTCAAGCAAGATATAATTGGCTGCCTAATGTTCGTAAAGATCTCAGATATGTTTATTGAAATCCCGTTACCGCGGTGGCGAAAAACGTATGTACTGATTACTCCCTTTTTCTTGATGCCCAGGCCCTTGGCATTTGCGTCCTACCACAAACAAAATAACAGGAAACCAGAACCAATTTTTTTTATTAATTTTAGTCTTTAAGATTTAATTTAATTTAAAATTATAAAAGATAATAAGATATTAGAAAATATAGAAAAGTAGGTCAAAGATATTTATTACTTTAATTATATATATATATATATATATATATATATATATATATATATATATATATATATATACATATAGTATAGTATATGTATACATATACATATAGTAATTTATATACAAATATAAGCAAATATCTATTTTATTAAGCACAATAGGTGTGTATTTGCCAATTAAATGCCTTTCAAAAGATGTTTTATTGCATTGTAATTGTGACAAACACAATTAGTTCTTATGTGCAGAGTTTGATATGGTTTTAGCTTTACCCATTAATAGTAAATTCGTCATTCAACATACAACTGATAACGCTTTACTACCGTGTACTGTATATTAGGACTTGATATAGCATCAGAAATAACAATGAGTAATAATAACATATAAACAAAAGTTAAATATTAGGAAAGTGTAGGCGCATGGTTTATTATGGACTACTATTGAAAATCAACTTAAATAAGTACAACAAAACATAACAGCATTTATATTAAAAGTTTAAAATCAAGACATATTACTTTAATATTATCGAAATCCTTTTGGACTATTAATGAGTTTCTTTAAAAAACTTCAATTCAAATCGCATTTGTTACACTTTTCGCTTAAACAAGTATTTCAATTAAAAATACCATTTGAAAAACCAAAATTAAGTTGAAAAACATTTACTAATAAGAAAGTGTCTAAAAGAAAGTTTCTTACAAATCGCGCTATTAGAAGCTGTCAAAAACTGTGACCGTTATATCTTATAAGTTGACCCAAACTTCCGCTCTGTCATTTTAGGACAAATATATTTTCTTATCTCAAGTTAGCCTCTTCTTGGAGGAGTTGGATGTGAGTATTTGCTTTTTTAATCACTCAATTAATTTTAAATTTCGAAATGCTATTCACGGTTTTCCTAGACATTTTTAAGTTTATATTTTAATAAGGCAGGGATACAGCTGAACTGTTATGAAAACGGTTTCTAGCTGCCGTTTTAATACTGAATACAATTAATCGTGATACAAACATGGATACAAAATTCATATTGAATCAATTGCTGTCAAAGAATATACTTAAGAGCCTGTCATAATAAACTGACCTTCATACTTTCCCCTTAAGAAGAATGCTAAACTTCATGCAGTTTTACTCTCTAATTTTTTGTTGCTGTAGTGTTGTGGTAGATGTATTATTTTTTAAATATTAATATGCAACCAAATGCGTTTTTACATTTAGTTTTTAAAGTGTATACTTTTTAATGTGTAAAAAAAGTACAAACTAGTTTGAGATTTTTAACGACCAACCCATACAAATATTGAAACAATTAAAAAGATTTACGGTGCTTAGTAATTACAAATTTTAAATTGCACACTATCTACGACTAAAAATAAGGCGCAAAACTTTGTAATGTTTATCATTGTTCTTTTAGGGAGAAACAAACGGTCACTTTTCAACAGCTCCCTCTTAACTTACTTTTACCTTAGTTTGTGGATAAACTTTGATTAACTTTAATACTTTGATTGTGGATAATATTTCTATGGTTCATAAGCTCTCACAGTAACTATCTTACTAAAAGCAATATGATGTTTAATATTTGACATTTTTAATATATCAAAATGCCTAATAAGTTACTTCGTGAGGGTTAGAGACTGATACGTATTTATATATTGCAATCCCATTTAGAAACAGCATGAAGTAATACAATATTTAATATTCATGGAAATTAATTACTGTTAGTTTGGATGCATTTACACTTGGAAAGCGTTGAATAGACTCATCATTTGATGTGCAATAGTGGGTTTGTTTCGTGTAATTTTATTATTAACTCTGAGACTTGAATCCATGAGTAATGTTTTTACAGGAATCAATGAGGATTTTCTCGTACTTTTTAACAAATTATGCATTAAAAATACTTTTTTGTTAAAGTATTGATAATTTTAACACACGACTATGCACACATTCCCTCATCTCACATTGAGTTCATACCTCATTTACTCGGAATTCAGAATTCGTGTTGACTGGATGATTGTGCGAAAAGTCCAACTTTAATTTAGAATATTTATTTTGTATGTATTATTCAATAATTCAATAATAATTCATTTCATGTCAGTTTGTAATTAAAAGTTAAGGGAAAAAAACCATGGCTTAACAAATTTTAATTATCAAACTAAAACGCTATTACAATGAACTGAAGTACATCTTTCTTGCTAATGTTCTTATTATATCAAGGCTATACAGTTGAGGTCTTAAATGTATGTTAACGTGTAAATCCTTCAAAGAATTATCTTCTTGAGCCCTCTTGATATTGAAGAGTCCGGTCTTTTTATACTAACAAATGTGCAAATATTACATTTGAACGCTCGAGATACACTGAATCAGCTCTCGAGACATAGAATAACAAGCCTATAAATACTTTTGCTGCGTAGTATGGTTTATTTGCCATTTTGTACATTTTAGTTATATACGTGATTCAAGATTGCTATTCATATCAAATCTACTCTCGTGAACTTATTATTAAAAAAAAAAAAAAAAAAAAAATGGTAAAGTATATATTATTTGTGTGTTACACATCCTTACCGTTTTTAATTGTATAAAATGGAAATGTCAGGCTATTCGTCAGGAGTGTTGCCTTCTACAATCTTGAATAAAGAAATTTTAAGGTATCTTTGTAGCTTTTTACAGGATATTTTGCACCTAAATATAGATAACATTTTATATTGATGCATGCGGTCGGAAAGCTCAGGAAAGTAACAGACCATAATTATCGAAATGTTTACACAATTACTTTGCTTTATATTCGAGTTTAAATGTAGTAATTTCTCAACAATAAGTATCATTTGGCAACGACCAACAGACTAAAATACACTTACATAGTTCGTTGTTTAATTAAACTCCTCTACAAAAAAGATTGATTGAATACCACATTTATTTATTATCATTTCACTGTTATTTATTCAATAAATTTATATATTTTCAATAATTCATGTGAAATAATAACTTGTTTAGTTATTAATCAAACTATGTCGGTATACTCATTGATATAAATATCGTCGTAGTTGTATAAATTACTTATGTTTAACGTATCCTTTCAAATATATTGTGCAAATTTATATTTGAAAGAAAACGCTGTTTGGAAAATATACAGTAAAACAGTGACCGACCGTAATTAAATAATTATGGTTAACAAGACTTTTTTTAATTTCACATTTTACAATATTTGTAGCATATTTACACTTAGAAGAAGAGCCTTATCTTGCTACCAATTGGCTGAGCATCACTAAACATTTTTACATTGCTTAGTTATCTTCGAGATATACAGGAAATATAATATTAGACTTTAGATTATGTATAAAAATTTATTTTTGTATAGATAAGAATGAGTCAGATCATGATGCAACTCAGAATAAAATCTTTACATTCATCTTCAGCGAAACTTGTTGCTCGATACGTGTTTTGACATATCTTGTTACTATTGCATATCAAATTACATATTTATGAAAATATATTTCAGCTACCCTTGCAAATACAGTTTGAAAATATTTCAAATATAGGGCAAACTGGCCAAACAACGAAAGGATGAACTTTAAATACAAACACACCGGTGACGTATATAAGAACATAAAGTATGACAGCAATGAGGAAATTGTAGTAGTCTGTTACAGCGTGACTTCCGTGCAAAATCTAGCAACCAGCGCCATATTTTATGTTTCTTTTCATTCGTGCCTTGTCTAATATCGTTATGATTTATAATTTTAGTACAATTAATATGGAAAGTAACGTATATAAATCAGGTGTAGCTATTAATAAAGTAGTAATATTATTTATTTAAATTTAATAATTATATTGAAAAATAAATTTTTAATTCACCTTAAAAAGTAATGTTATCTTATTATAATTTTCTAAAAATAAGAAAATTGTTCAAAATACGTAATGTATTAGTAACAACTAGTTTAAATCATTCCCAATTATTCCTCAATGAACTTGTCAGATGTTTCAGAGGCCTGACTAAAAAAATTATATTTAGAGATTATTTAAAAGTATACAAAATATGATATTGATTTAATCCCTGAGATAAGTATAAATAAAGGTTTGCTTATATCTATCTGTTGAGAAAGCAGTTCATGTCTTAATATAAATAAGAAAGAACTATATTTTCTTCGTTTATCTTATAACAGTTTGCAGCTAAAAGTTCTTCGTGGTAATTGAATATTTTGAATAAATTGAATAAATTATAACATTATTATAAACATTCCACGAGTATTTCATTATTTATAATATTGAAAAACGAGGATAGCTATGGAAGCTTTAGAGTTTTCACGTTTATACGTACTCACCAATACTTAAAATTATTTTTATTTTATTACCTTATTTCGAGAATTCTCAGAAAACTTTCATTAAGAAAGGAGGCGCAATATTGTAACTAAAATTTAATAAATGATGTCTATTTTAGTCTTATATTTAAATCTAAATCCCCGTTACGTAATAGAGATTATTACATTTTTTAAGCTGTTTTCATTGTTAAAATACCAAACGGGTAAGAACACAGTATTGTTGCCAATCAATTTAGATTAATAACCCAGTATAAAATCATTTATTTAAAGTTTGGTGAGTATTAAAGTATTAAATATATAATCTGGAAAATATGAAATCTTGTATGCTACAATATAAAGACGCATACCTAGAGTATTAACATGCCCATCAAACATAGCATTTAGCCATGCTAAAAATATGGCATTTATGACGCCTCTTGAAATATGTGACCTAATAAACCTTAGTAAGCAACCAAAGGTCATGAACATTGCACAACTTAATATTTCATCAAGCGTAAGTTGAATACTTAACAACAGTATTCAAATAAGTTTTGTAAATCACTAAGGTCCGTGAGAATCCTTTGTAAAAAACCAATAGCATAAATATTTAATATAATACAAAAATCTGGAGGTTAGACCAGAACATCGAATTGTAGTGTGAAGTATTGATAGATGCTTATAATACTTAGATGAAGTAGGGATTAATGAAGAATGGAGTAGGATTTTGATAAATGATACAATAATCAGTATTCATGATTTCACTAACCATTTGTGAACTAACCATTGTAAAGCTGGTTACATATGTATCATAGTCAAAGGTCGTGACTTCTCTTTAAACACAAGGTGTGAATTTAAAGCTACCCTAAGTCCTTGGATTGGACACCCTTTATGTACTATATGGTGGAACCGTGACCCCGCACCGCAACTTTTTTGCAATATCCAATTTCTGCCTATCTGTTGCTGAGTCTCATGTAACATTTAAAGAATCACGAACATATTATGTACGAAATCAGTATATTTCAAATATACTCATTGTATAACTAACCAAACACTTCTGCATAACATCACAAAATATGGCCCCAGTACTCAAAACCCCTCACCGTTCCAAAGTTTACAGACTTATAACTGTATAAAAGATACGATAACTAACCAGATAAGCCAAAACATGTTAGAACTTGGTAAAAAAATTTCTCTTGTAAATGTATAAATAAAAACTATAAGTAAAACAAGACAGTGATATGTAACGATTTTAATTTCCTAATCATTGAAATATTTTTTTTAAGTAACCTATTTTTAGGATATGATTACATTTAAATCCTACAAGAATTATTTCAACACCAAGAAGTGGGAAAATGAATGTTGAAACCAGTTGGTAGATAAATTGATTTTATAAATATGTAGTGTAGATATTTGGCAACCAAGTACACATTCTATTTCATCCCAATATCCCAGCGTTTCAATTTGTTTCCTACCCGCAATTCCCGTATTATATGTATCTAGATAAAATACTATGTCATTTTTAAACACCACTCACAACAGTGTTGCAATGTAATTGTGTAATTTAAGTACTCTTGCTTAAATGTTAATGTTTCTTTTACAAATGTAACGACCCGAACATATTATGCTATATTTGGTTATATAAAAATTTCATCCGATTGTTAAAACGTCTTAATATTTAACTGAAGACATAATAATTGTAAAGTGTACAGCAGTGTTGAAAGTAAGTGAGTGAGTAAGTGAGTAGGACAGCAATAAGACTGCTGACAACGCAGACTCGGCACCTGCGTGTGCTGGAAGGCAGTCTAGATCAGGCCTCAGACTTGTTAACATGTGATTCTCTCTAGCTCTATTATAAATTTTTTTTAATTATTTCAATAATTTAATCCAATATCGTATTTAATTCAGAAATGCTCTCCCCCTTTAAAACCAATCGAAATTGTGTAATTTTTATAAATTAATCAATAATAAACAGTGTTTTAAAAGTCAAAAGTTGTTGGACAATATTGATTTCTTTTTCCGGAATCATCCGGTGGCGGCAGCGGATACCAATAAGATCCCCAAATCGGTCGAACAAACTTTATGTAAAGATTACATTTTTGTTGTATCATTCCCGACAAGATGTCATCATCCACAGCACATGTATCGCAACTTTTTCAGAAATTAGGATTGATTCTTATTAATACTATGAGTAAACATTAGTCGATTTCCATTAACGTTAAAGTGATCTGAGTATCTGAGAGCCATAACTAGCTCTTGGATACCGATTGCAATCTGCAGGGTGGCCTTGATAACAGAAGGTACACAGACGCTCTTATCTCGGCCATACCAGAGGCACTAAACGCTAATAAGTCACTGTTTAGGTTGGTGGCTGGCCTCAGTCCAGGTAGCAAGTCTATATAAACGTTACACTTATAATGCATAATGAAATTTCATAATGCGATTAATTATAATTTTATTTATTGTTAAGCCTTATGAAAAATATTAAAATAATATTTATATTCATTCAGATTATTTAAATCCTACAATATTTGAAATTAAATTCCTATACAAGGTTGGCTGATGGTACTTGAAATTTGTGTACAATTAGACATCCTCACGGATATAATAAAACATATAATATAATTATAACAACTGTATTAAAATACTGTACATTGTCGTTACAATCCCTGGGTTAAGTGACATACATAGATCAAATACCTACACTTTAATATCCACTAACTCGATATTCGAGAAATTTAATAGTTGACTTCTTATATCTAGGTCACCATGAATGTGAATTTATTATTCCTGATATAAATTATCGGCTTCGGTGGAAACCTATATCGCTGTGTTAACTCAGATTATGTGGATAGGTGATTTCAAAATTGGGATGACACCATTTCAATTGCGAATTTTTTGGAAAATTGTGTCAGATAAAAAAATGTCTAAATCTAGTTTTAAGCTCACTTTGTTGATACAGCACCCGCATGTCAACACTTTGTGTATAGGAAGGAATTTTGTCATGTCGACTTATCTTATCTCCTTATCGTATAACATAACTCTAACTGTTATTTAAGTCTGTTTGTCACTCAAATAAACTTCCTGAAATTTTTTTGTAGAATTTTTTTTAAATTCAGCTCAATTTAGTGCTGGATTACACAGTTGGGCTCCGTGAATTTCGGGATTAAAAGTTTACTCTGTGAAGATGTCGTTAAGAGAAGAAGAATATCATATTTATAATGGACCAGCTGCCCGCCATGTATCGATGAGCCCACATCATTGATATATACCATGAAAGCAGCAAGCTAAGAATAGATCAATATCTATCACAAGTTACTTGCGATTACAAAGAAACAGTTCAATCCAATTCGGTGGAACACTTCGTATCCTGTAATTCTCTATTTTTGGGGACAGTGTGCTAACGGCTTTGAACAAGTAGAGAAACACAAGTGTCCCTTTTTGCCTCTCCAATCCATCTACTTCTAATAAAAACCAAAGAAACAGTGTCTTTTGTTGGTATTCCAGTTCTATTTATAAGTACAAACCAAAGTGGAGACAAATACTTCTCAACGTCTAAGAAAAATAACCATGTTTCTATCGAAGTAACAATATTTTTGTTAATGTTTAACGCTATATTTTGCGTACATTGCTTTATCTGAGAAACTGGACACTCTCGTTGGCAAGTCAATCGACCAGAAAAGACCAAATAGCACGACGGCGAATCCTTACTCTGTTAACTTCCAAATATTTGTCTTAAGGTTAAACAAAACTTTGATAAGTGGGTTAAAACGTGATTTTTCACGAAAATTCTCACGCTCCTTCCTCTGGAACAGGTGCAGCATTAACTGTTTTCCAGTTTTGGATTTTTAACTCTTAATGTTACAGTTGATACATCAGTGCTTAGTAACAATCAGTAATAGTGCAGTCATTGAAGCATTGTTGGTCCGAATTTTTTTACTGTGAACCGAATTGCATAAAATTTTGGAATTAGGTTCATCTTACCCTTAACTTCAAAAGTGAGAATGATTTGAACTCCGCAACCACCCTGGGGGTGGTTGCCACCCCTTCTCGGGAGTGAATTTGTTTTTTTTTAAATAACCTCGGATATCGATAGAAGGCCTAATTTTAAGCAAAAAATCATCTATAACGTTTTTCGAAACATCCAATACTTTTCAAGTTATTGGCAATTGAAAATTCGCAATTGTTTCACGTTTTTCATCGGTTTTTTTGCAAATATCTCCAAAAATATACGTTTTATCGAAAATTGTATAAAGAACACAATTGTAGCAGGTAAAACAATGAACAATTTTCTTTTTTATAAAGTATTCTAAGTGCAATATTGAGCTAGATAATAAAAATCAAAGCAGTTTTTTATTTTGTCTGAAATTTAATCGATGTGGTCAATGCCATCTAGCGGCGAGCAGATGCATTTTAGGCATTCTAATAAAAAATAGTTTTATAGTGCTTGAAATAAGCTTTAAAATGAGCACTATTAAAAGTCTTTTGCACGTAAAATAAGTGAGCTGTATTGCAAATAAGAGGAGCATCTAATGTTTTTTTCTTTTAAATCAATGGGTTTCATAAGTGCCATTTCCACGAAAATTAAAATTAATCGTATTCCGCCTAGAATCAACTTTATTATGAAGAGTGTAATAGATTTTATCAGTTTGGCTGCTTCAGGACACATATTTTTTAAAAAAAGTCACGATTAAAAAAAATTTCAAATTTTTAAAAAACCACCTTTTTTCATAATATCTCAAAAATGACGACATATAAGAATAAAAGTGTAGGTATGAAAAATGTAGGTATATTTCTGACAAAAAATTTGGATTATTTGATTTTTCTGTAAAACAAAAATTGACGGAAATATGATTGTTTAAAGAGCGCGTGGCAGTGCAATCACAGCCTCTCTTAAGCCCTTTAACCCTTCTCCATTTGAGAAAAAGGTTTTTTACTATATATTGCAATAAAGGATGTTGTAGCTCTCTTAATTACCTTTACAATGGTTTTTTATAAATTGTGATAGCATGAAAATTGAAGGAGTTATGGTCAAAAAACTTATATTTTTTTCTACTTAATAACTGAAAATTTCGGAGTGTGAATATTTGGAGCAATGTGAAAGTACGCAGTATAATAGAGACCCAAAACTATTGTAATGTGTATATATATATATATATATACATAATATGGCTCATATATTTTGGAAACGTAGGCATGAATACATACCAACTTTCTTATATGTATATATAACACATGTGAATGAATTTTGTATAATTCGTAAATAATTTTATCCAATAAATAGCAATTTTTTACTCTAAATTAAATTATTTTTAAATAATATGTAATCATCATATATATTTACTGTTTTAATTTAGGGGTAGTTTTAAGGGTAGAAAAGCTTAAGAATATGATAATCATTTTCGAGAGTGTGGAATAATATTTAAATCCTTTTCATTTTATAAAAAAAAATGTTTAACAAATTTTTTATCAAGGGGTAGTTTTTAAGGGTTGAAAGGGGGTTAAAAATTTGATAATTATTATAGAAAATATAAAATATTACTTACTCTATACTTACATCTTTTTATATCATACCAAAGTATTTTTTGTGATTTTTTCAATTTAGGGGTTGTTTGAAAGGGTTGTAAGATGTTCAAGTTCGGAGGTAAGACCGTATTTTTCGCTTCAATGACTGCACTATAATTGATTATTGCGATTTTGTACTAAATACAATTTTTTACACTTAGCTTGTGACGATCTGCGTGTTTTTTAGCACGATTATAAATTTAAATTTTAGTTGTTTTACCTCAATGAAATTGTTGATTTGATTTTAAATTCTGTCCTTTTTGGTAGATTTTGACTGCCTAAGAAACTATTCCCTCCACAGGTTTGTTTGTTGTCTGTGATACTCTGTTATGTTGCACCCTTTCAGCAGCATCAGCAAATGTGTCATGGGGCAGAGACTCCAGAGTTCGCAAGGCCGGGTGTGCAACGAGAAGCTGTCGTGGGGCATGGATCAGATATGCTTCTATCCGTCAGGCAGCAGCAATACTCCGAAGAGTTTCCACCATCAATCTAGTCAAGGGCTACTTGCCCCAGATCCTCAGTATTAAAGGCATACCGTAAAGTACCTTCGCTGTATATTATTAAAGTCCAATACGGTGATTTTATGTCTCAAAGAACCAGCTATTCAAAGAAAACATTTACGAGGGTGGTATCCTGGTTGGTGTCGTGCGAGGTGGGTAAATCATAGCGATGTGACAGAATGGTGATGAATAGCTAGGTATTGGACTTGCACATCCTACTCACCACGTAAGAGTGGATTTTAAACTGGTCATCGGCCGCAACGCCAGTCATTTCAGTAAACAGAATGTCACATCTGGTTCCTGTGTCTGGTAGCTGGGAGTTGGATGCCATGATATTCGGTAGTTTGGGACCCGGGTCTGCACATTCAAGTCAAAGTCACACGTTGATACAGGAGCTGGTTCGTAATCTGGGTGATATCCCACTCGATCTCCACTCACTCATACACAAGGAATTTGCAAGGTCATAGATATTGATGTGTGGCTTTATATTTTTAAAAGACAATGAAATGTTGTTTCAATATTATGGTGTTCTATGGGTGGAAAGAAGTGGTTTTATGACTTTCAGTTTATTGTTGCAGATTTATCTCATTTCTTTGAAATTAAGTTTTTTATATTCTCTTTGTAATAGATGTTGATATTTTATTTCTAACTTCAGTCCATCATTTTGATGTTTTATTGCATCGAGAGTACTCGAAGTTAGTTCTTAGCGCGTTTAGTTCAACTTCTAAGGTATCAATCGTCTTCTGTGGTCCCTTACAGTAGTAAGAGGGGTTGAGTGGCAGGATTTGATTGAAGTCGTGTTGGGACGTGTGTTGGGCCACATTGTGTAGAGCAATTCGTAGTTTTGTGAAGACAGATTATGATGGGATTTGCTATCTTTAAACATAGTTGAAGTAAATTTTAACACCATTGAGGAGTAATTTTATGTATATATGTGTATATGTATATATAAAACTAATGAGTTTGATTTCTCCGAGATGCACCTAAAAAGGTTACAGTTATTTAAAATGAAGAACAGATAATATAATACAATTGGCCAGAAGGTATTCAGTCGTAACACCCCTCTTCTTGTTTAACAATAACCTACTGTTCTTGTTTAATCATACTAACGTTTACAGTTCTGAGAATACTCGTATATTGCATGTCAGCTTTGTTAGCAGAAGGCAGAGTTTATGTACTTGTGTTATAACATCTTGTTAGCAACACCAATGTTGTTTTATCACCGTATTTACTAAGCAATATATACAAATAGCTACTGTCTACTGAAAGTATACATATTATTCTTAATTTAAAAGTTAAAACGAATTATAAAAAGTTAAAAATAAACTTAATTAAAAAATAACTATTAGTAATGAAGTTTTGCAATTAGAAACATACAACTATTATAATATGAGAAAACGTATTTAATATATAATATTAATAAAATAAAATTTTGACAGGGTAAACAATTCAGTCGACCTGCACGATATTTTGATAGCGTATCTGATGGTGGAAGTCCTCAAGGGACATGGCCAGTATAAACCCCTCTAAACCCTGAAATAGCGACGGGGGTAGGGAAACGGCCTGTACTTCTCAGATTGGAATTGAATTGAATTCAATCATAATTTGCTTCCAAAAAGTATTTACATGCTTGCAAATTTACTATCAAATTTATATTATCAATAAATTAATAACTAAATAAATTTATATTCTTTATTTTTATTTATTTATTTATCTATTAATATTATTTATTTATTATTTCCAAGGCGTTGGAAGGTGTCGAAGAGAGGCAGGATTTCATGATCACAGTGACCCAATGCAACGCCCATTCCGAGAGCCGTTCAAGGGCTGCAGAACCAAGCTTATTGTGATCAGCAGCTTTCCGAGGACTCAGCCTGGAGATGGAGACGGCAACTGCAACATTAGTGACGGAAGTGGTTCACCGACGTCTTCGTCATCATAAGCCTCTTGATCGAAAGCCTCCAGCTTAGGTGATGGAGGTCATGTGGGCAGGATCTTCGACGCTAGGATTCGGTGAAAATAGCTGTTCCATTGCGTCTGCAAAGGCTATAGCTTTATTCTGGGGGAGATAAACCAAACCTTGTCCACCAAAAATGGGGCAGTTTTTTTTAATTAACTATAGTTGACAAGTTTTTACAACATATTTGTTTTTATTTAAATGTGTGTTATTTTTGTATCACTTTTAAATTAAACATATAAGTAAATTTTGAGTGTTTTTAGCTAATTTTGTATTTATTACGTATGAATTGAAGTGGCAAAACGTTTAAATTATCTCATTCATAATATTATATGGATATTATTTGTTATTTAATTTTATAACATAGGTCCAGGACCTATCCACTTAACTATCATTTTCATCCCTAAATATATGTTATTGTAGATTACAATCTTGTTCCGGATAGAGTTAGCTTATACCCACCCGGTTATATAACATTTTGTGCGAAATATTTGGTTGTTCTCAAATTTTAAAATTATTGATATGTTCGGGACTCACACAAGATATTTATAGATCGTTATCTTATGACCCTACTTTTACTTTTAGTCTGAGTAATAGAATGTTTTTACCTTAATCTTGAATAAAAGTTAGATATTAACTTTGTATTTGCAATCTGAATCTCTACTGACCAAACACTGTTCTAAAATTTATATTATTAAAAAATTTTTATTTCCTTTGAGGAATAATTGAATGTGTCAAAATCTGTATTGTTTCATTGAAATTTAGATTATAAAACATAAGTTTTAAAAATATTCCAGATAAATTTTCAAGTTTTTCTCTTTATATGAATATTCCTTGGTTTTACGAATGTTTTACAAAAACAGTTAGCGAATTAGGTCTAGCCGTTTTTAAAATTAGCGCTTAGCAACATATTTTATATAATTTGTTTTTATAAAATATTTTAAACGTATTTTTATAAATCTCTCAACTAATTAAAGAGCCATTTCAGTATAAAAAATAAACAAAGATTTTTAGCAAATAGACTTTGTAGTTGAAAAGTTAGATAATTGCATGCACGCACACACCTATATACCCTCACGCGCAGAGGGTTGTGCCAGCTCAACACGCCGTTTTCAATTTAGGGTTATTCAGTGACAACTTAATAGTATGAATCTTTCCGTGAATTATTCATCGATTGGTAAAAGTTTTATATTTATGGCAAATAGGATAAGTCTGGGTTTGTTTCGTGTCCTTTTAAAAAAACCAAAACAATTTCAAACCCAAAAATAATTCCTGGTTAACTAAAGGGATTCTCATTTCCAGAGATAAACTCAAATTTTTTCACTCAATATTTGTACAAACACAAAACGAAAATTTTAAAACATTTTACAGATCATATCGAAGGGTCTATAGAAAAGTCATTCAAGCTGCTAAAGCTCATGACGTCAATAGAGCCCTGAGAAATTGTGAAAACTTTTCTAAAACTACATGGAAAATAATCAATGAATCGGCACAAAAATCAAACTTGGACCGACACCTTGAGTCTATATCAATCAAAATTAAATGAACGCGTAATTGATGATCAGTTGCAAGTTGCCAACGAGTTTAATAATTATTTTTCTTCTGTGGCCTCAACTGATTCGTCAATTTCAGAACCTCGATATCATGAAATTGGTGTTAGGAACCGGTTGCATCCATGGCTCTGGCCCCTGTGTGTGTGGAGGAGTTAGCTCGTGTCGTACAGGGGTTGAAATCAAAGAAATCGTGTGACGCTAACGGGATGTCAGTTTGGTTACTCAAACGTTGCTTTAGGTACATTTTGAGGCCACTCACAAAATTGATAAATTTTTCATTTGAATCTGCAACATTTCCATGGCTTACTGAAAACAGCTAAAGTTATACCGATTTTTAAAAAAGACGATCCTTGCAAAACCAGCAATTATCGTCCAATTTCAATTCTTCCAGTTTTCAGCAAAATTTTTGAAAAGGTTTTCTGTGATAGACTTGAAAGCTTTCTAGAAAGCAATGAAATTCTAAATCCTGAACAATTTGGCTTCAGGAAAAAAAGATCAACAATTGACGCAGTAAACAGTCTTTTGAACAATGTTGTTGATGGCTTGGAAAGGCGAGAAAAAGTGCTCAGCATATTTCTTGACCTATCCAAAGCATTTGACTGTGTGCATCATGAAACACTGTTGCACCAGTTACAAAAATGTGGCGTTCGGGGTCTGCCAAACGCGTGGCTTGCTTCTTATCTTAAGAATCGAGATCAATGCGTGCAGATTCGAATGTCATCTCTAGTAAAATTAAAATAGCCCACGGTGTCCCTCAGGGTTCTATTCTTGGGCCTATTCTTTTTTTGTTTTACGTCTGTAGACTTAACTCAGTGATCCAGCATGGTGATCTGATTCAGTATGCCGACGACACGACCTCTTTGCTTCAAAGGAAAAACTACACAAGATTTGGAAATCACATCATTTGTGGAACTGACTTAATGCATTCAGTATTTTACTGACAGGAATTTGAAAACGAACCAATCAAAATCAAATGTCATCAATTTCTGCCTAAGACCAAGGGAATTTGCAAGGAAACCTGCTGTATTTGTGGACGATGTCCTTTTAGAGGAAACTGGATCCACGAGATTCCTGGGGATGTACATTGATCAAGGTCTGACCTGGGACGACCACGTTAACAATATATGTGCTAGAATTACTTCTGGCATATTTGCCTTGCGAAGCCTAGCTAAATACTGTTCCCCTGAAGTCTTAATGAACGGCATATTTTCGGTCTCATATATCCGCACTTTGCGTATGACTTGAGACTGTGGGGGGGCCGTGCTAAACACAAGATGGAACGCGTTTTCAGGCTTCAAAAAAAGGCAGTTTAGAATTATTGCAAAGTTGAATTACAGAGAGTCGTGTAGGGACTCTTTTAGGGAGCTGGGTTTGCTGACATTGCCCTGTCTCTATATGTTTCATGTGATCCTGTACTGTCAATCGAAGTGCACTCTAGTCCGGGCAGGGACTTTCATCAGTATGAAACTAGAGCCAGGGACAACTTTAGAGTCCATAGTCATAGACTGGCGGTATCTCAGCATTTACCGCATCAGGTTGGCGTCGGCTTAATCAACAAGCTCCCTGAAAGTGTAAAAAATGCAACTAATCAAATCCAATTCAAAACTCGTCTCAAATGCCTGTTGGTGTCAAAAAGCATTTTATTCGCTAGAGGAGTTTATGATGAGTCGCTGGGATATCTAAAAATATCTTAAATTACCAAAATTTAAAATCTGGATCCAAAGATAGTGTGAATTAGTGTGAATGAGTGAAATGTAAATCTGACTGTGTGTGAGTGTGTAGAGTATTTGCTGTTTGAATATATGACGACTGCTATACAATGTTATATATTGTCTAAAAGCAATAAAGAAATGATTTGATTTGATTTGATTTGTTTAAGGAAGTGCACTAAGTACCAAATAGGGTGGTAATCCCACTGGTCCTAATCTAAGTCCTATACTTGATTTTGAGGTCTGCGTTTGTGTGGTAAAATATCTTGCTCGCGATAGTATATGTGTGTGTGTGTGTGTGTGTGTGTGTGTGTGTGTGTGTGTGTGTGTGTGTGTGTGTGTGAAAAACTTTACGGCGTTTGACTGTTTCAGGCATGACGTTCTGCTGAGTAAACTTAAGGCATATGGAATTCAAGGTGTTGCGCTTCAATTATTTACCTCTTATTTAAAAGACAGAAACCAAGTCGTAGAAATATCCACAAATACAGGTATTTACCGTTCAAATGAGGGAGTCATTAAGTGCAGCGTACCACAGGGCTCTATTTTCGGACCAATCCTGTTTGTCATCTATATAAATAATCTTCCAAAAAATATAAACCATAGTAAGATTATCATGTACGCCGACGACTGCACTTTACAAACATCACAATCTACTGCGTCAGCAACAGTTGATGCTGCCAACAATAGCCTCGCTCAAGCTTCTGAATGGTTTCTCAAAAATGGGCTTGTTCTCAATCCAATCAATACAGGCTTTATACGTTTCACAATACTTAAAACACCCAACAGTCACATATTCCCAGGCAGTGGACTCTCCATCAACAACAACTCATTGCAACATTTTTCTACCACAAAATCTCTTGGGCTGCATTTGGATGCCCATCTCAACGGTGAATCTCATGTAGATGTCATCTGCAAAAGGCTCCGCCCAGTCTGCTATGCTCTCGGCCGGCTTGCTCAGGTAAGCAGCATCCGAGTCCTTCTCGTTGTATACTTCTCCAATGTTGAGTCAATTTTGAGGTATGGAGTTATTTTTTGGGGTATGTCAAGTAACAACAATTTTCAAAGAGTTTTCACTATTCAAAATCGGTGCATAAGAGCAATGTTGAAAATTACAGCCGATCAAAGATGGCTAGAGTTTGCAACATAGGTGTTTAAAGAATTAAACATTATGACGTTGGCTGGTCTGGTGGGATATGAGTGCTGCATGTTTGTCAGAAATAATCCCACTCTGTTTACTGACGGCGCGACTTGCCAGTCGTATTCAACGAGGGGCGCGCAGCGGCTGACAGTGCAGCAACATTCGACTGCTGTGTTTCAAAAAGTTTCACAGTACATACGTACCCCAATATATAACAGGCTACCACCAGACATAAAAAATTAAACAGGTGCTTAAACTTTTAAAAGACTTTTAAGAGAGTATTTTGTAGCAAAAGGCTTTTATAAGAAGGATTTTATACAAGACATGTAAACGGTTTTTTCTTTGTTTACATATATATATATATATATTCTTACTTTGATGTGTTCAACTGTATTGTAATTTGAACGAATAGAAATTTTATTATTATTATTGTATTATGTCTCATGAATCACCTTACAATTCATCATGAACGAACACGAATAAATTCTATTAAACAATAAACACCAGATTAATTAATTTTTACATTCCCCCAATACTGCAGTTAACCACATTCACACTCGCTCTCCTCATTGTTCTGGTGACAGCCCAATCATACTCTCCGTTGCGTCTGTGTTGTACGGGTGTAGAGTTTCGTGAACACATTGCTCGTTTTAACCCAGTAATCTATTTATATTTTACGGTAACTCTTTATGTCAAAATGTTAAAAAATTCCTAACTTTGTACACAGGTATTATTAATTTCAATTTAAACAATAACGCAATGATTTGCTGTACTAATTTAAAAAGGGGGACTGTTGAAAACGTTTTAATTAAAAAAAACCCCTGACTTTAGAGCTTTAAAAATAATTTAATAAGTATCAAGGTTTGTAAACAATTCAAAGGTACTTTTTCAATGAAATTCTAAGAGAATAGAAAAAGCAAGCGTCAGACATGCCATGATGTCATCAACCCAGTATAATTGTTCTTATATAAAATTTTCTTATTTACATTTTTCATTCAAATTGTAGCTAACGTTCGATGATTACATATGCCAGTCTATGGGATTTGGCTGAGCGTTAGAGAAAATTTTTACATTAGTCTCATATGAAACCTTGATGGAGAAGGAAGAAACCATAGACAAAATTTGTTTTTAACATATTGATTTTAATTATATGGCATTTTAACATGTGATATCTGGTGAATTGATTGGTAAGATTTTGCTTAAATTTTATTGTGTCCTTGCATACTTCTTATTATATATTTTTATACAATATAGAGTTCAATGATTTTGCACTTCTCTCCATTGGATATGGCTGTCCTCTACAAGAGCCTACACAAGGTAACATATCAAAAACGAAGTAAGCTGTAGACGTGAAATCGTCCAAGTAATTTCACCTCACGTGGTGTGTGTTACTCAAACTCTTTAGTAGTAACCCTTAATTTGTTACAAAGATAGGTGAGGGTCAAATACAGTCTATGTTTTTACCAGCATTGAGTACACAATTGTTAATTGTCCATCAAATAAGCAATTACAATTTTGTATCTCTATTGTTATACTGCTAGCTTCTGTCCTGCTGCAGTAAAATAGAAAATTTGCTAGTGTGCATTTATAGAAATATCTCTCAATTTAATTATGATTTAAATCATATCTGTGCTGTCATGTGAGTTTTTTCTAATGGTAGTTTAAGAAAGATCGACTTAACTCAATATTATAAAGATAGAAAAAAAAAATGTATTTATTATGTTTCCATTTAACTCAACCAATGTTATTATTACAGTAATAATTACCCAGATGAATGACATGCCTATGGATATTATAATTTAAGTGGGTAAGTTTATAACTATTTCAATATTAAATAGTATTGTAAATAGCCGAATTAAAAGCGAAAACGTTTTGATGTTAAGCACAAACCAAATTTTATAGTTCATGTTTATGTTATTAGTGTTTGAATTACTTGCCAAACGCTCTCGGATGTTAATTTCATTAACGGTGTGGCTGATAGGTTTCCATAAGTGCGCGTGCACATACGCTACTGCTCGTGAACTGCTAATGGTATAATTTACTAAGATTGCCAAATATTATGGTCACCATTTGTACACAATTATTTCATAACTACTGATCAATAATTTTGGCCAATGATTTGTTGTTCTATTAATAATATAAAAATATGGTCGATAAGATTTCGTTTATTTTCTATTCGCCCATCAGAATAGTATATAAGTAGCGATTATAACAGTTCAAGAAGAATTTAAAACTCTAATATACAGAATATAAGACAAACATGTATTAATTCAAGTTGTTTTCCTTTAACTAAATAACTTTTTACTATTGAATTATTTACTATATTCTTATAGCGAGAAAATAAATGCGTGGTTATTTTCAAACAAAACTGAAAACAAGTATATATGTCTATATATTATATATTAATTTCAGTCTCAAATATGTCATAATGAAGTTTTAATCGTGGTGATATTGTTGTAGATGTGCACATAGTACATATAAAACATAGTTTTTAAAATATTTATGTAAAATATTATTGATATTAATACTACCATTCACTTTTAGATGCTACATGACTACAGTTATTCAAAAAGGCTACGTATCCTTAACCTAACGTGGTAAAATAAGGAATTCAGTTCTGTTAAATCGAAAGTCTGCATAGCGGTATAAAAGTTTAACGGTTCGAAGAACCATAATGACGTCTGGTATTGGGTGTCTGTAAGGTGGATAACAACATTGAAGATGTATGTATACAGCGGTGGACTTTTTAAATCCGTTATCATGGATTTGGATACAACTTTCCAAACAGGAAGGGACTTATGTGGAAGATCATTTTAAATTTTCCCATTCTTAGGAGTACCAACTTGGAGTCTGTTCAAGACATCTTTATTTGTGTAGGAGTTAAGGCTTGTTAGTGTCAGGTTTTAGGACAATTATGCAGTTAAAAATTATGTGTCATATGACCCCTTACATATTTGAAAAATTCTACTCAAATGTAAGACAGAGGATTTTAGGATGACCACTGCCTTCGTGATAGCTCTCACAAATTGAGCTCTTACCAGCAGATACCGTATACCAGACGCCATTATAATTCCTTGTACTGTTCTAATTTCCAAATAAGATTTTAACCTCACTCCATATAGAATTGTGATTTTTTTCTCAACACGCTGTATATGATTTTGATACGCTTATCGATGAATGTCCGAAAAATTCCTAGTACCTTTGCTTCATTAATAAAGGCATCTGTAAAATTCATAGACTTATTTATTTCACATCAAGAACATTTATAATACATTTCTAAACATCCCTAACGTAGAGTCGAAAATAGAATAATGACTGACACATCAATATGAACGACACATCTTAACTGTTAACGAGAAAATTAACTTTTAAAGTTGATTATTAATATTTATAAATTTGAACTCAAAATTACACCAACATAAGTGATTCCATATTGCGAGAAAATATGGTTAACTATTAGAAGAGTGTAAGAGAAAGCATACAGTGTTTTTTATAACAAAATGATACAGTCAAGTACAATATCAATATTTTGTACAAAAAATTATTTGCTTCTCAAAAAGTTTACACTGTATATGTAATATTTCATTTTCTTCTTTATACCAAAATAAAATTAGAAAAATAAATTAAATTTCATACATTAAATAAATAAACATATTTCTTATAACTATTTCAAATCTGTGAATGCAAAAGCGTGTCCACCGGGAAGGCTAATTAATTACAAAATTAGGTTTCTCAGTTTCTATCTGTGCGCCTGACATATTATTTTACTTCATTATGCCATAATTACTTTGGATTAGCAATTAAACAGAAACACTACTGATTATTCAAACTGGAATTTTCTATCTGAATGTAACGTTGTATTTATTGGCCGAACTTAAAAGTATGGCCGTTAAGTCAGTAATTGAAATTGACAAAAAAACCTCCTCAAGTCCAAAAGAACAAAAGAGTGCTATTAGAATTTAAGAAACGCCTGTGGTTAAATTAGAAAAGCTTCCATCGATTTCAAGTCTTTTGATAAATTTAATCTAGATAGAATTAACTTTTAGTACACAAAGTTATTTCTTAAGAAATAATTGCATAGCGAAGCATTTAAATTAGTATTTAATGAATATGCAAAGTTATTGTCCTTGAAGTATCCAATATCATGGTTTATTGTGAGACAGTCAATATTTTTCAACCAGTGGTCTGTTGTGCTGTGTTTTAGTCCTCTTTGGCAATCGCTTAAAACAATATTAAGAACATATATTTCACTAGTTCAGTTTTCATCAAAATTTTGATCCAATTTAATTTTAAAACTCAAGCTTTTCCAGATGCTAAGACATATGTTTAGATGTTGAGATTTCAATCCAGGACTTTCTGTTTCTCAACACTGTATAAAAAAAGTAACAGAACTAAATTTAAATAACTTTCTATAATAGTAAACAGGTAGGGTTGTAGCACTTAGAAATACACAATACGTCTCCCTGGTGGTTTACTTCAATATCACACTCCACATTCCTGGATTATCTTTTAGAATAGTCACTCCTCCTGTTATATTGATCAGACCCATCCTAGTTCCCTCTTCTTGCCACAAACCGATCATTTCTATTTTCTCTCCTTCAAAAACATTTTTCAAATAAAGGGCTTGCAAAAATTGTACTTTTAATATTCCTTGCAGCATTCTACAGAAACAGGTCTTTACGTCTCATGCAATAGTCACAGTACCAAAAGAATTTTCTAGCCAACAGCCACTTTTACTCTTGTGTCTGTGTTTCAGTGGGCATATCGGTCTGGCTGCCAGCCGCCAGCATTTTCGAACTTTAAATTGATATTGGTCCTTCACTGCGGAAACGAGTCTTTTGCACGGAGTCCAGGGTCCGACGGTTCTATCTCACTATCTACATCTTCTGTCTCCTGCTCACCAGTACCACTTCCTTTGAGTGGAGCGTGGAGGTTAGCGTTTCAAGGATTTTTCGTAAACATCTCTAAATGAAACAATAACAGCAAGCAAAACAGTTTTAAATGATATCTATGTACATGAGTTCAGATGATAAAATGTTTTACAGAAGTTTTCAACAGTAAACAGATTGAAATTCTCTCATGATTTAAAATTGAAAAAACAGGAAAAGGATGGAGTGGTCTGCAAGAAGATGACGCCACTAGGATTACCTTATGTACCGCATGGTCTTCTACTGGAGGTGAGCTACGCTGTTTGTCTTCGTTGCCCTTCATCGTCATCTACATCTTCAACACATTCCTGATAGAGGCCGTGCACCGCAGTAAACGGCAGAGATGTGGAGTCACTCAGGTATCTTCATTAATTTATTTTTTGTTGTCTTGCCTTTAACTACATCCACTAACTTTCAAAAGTAATGCTTCCTGAGATAAAGCGTTATAGATTTCACTTATTTTGGAACCGTAACATATATCTCTGATAATTTATTTTAAAAGTAATTTATAATTGGATTTAACTATTTTTGTAAAAGTACTCTGATTTTATACTTAATCTAAATAGAATAAGACTTAATTTGGAACATGTTAAGAACAGAAATACGTAGCCATGACAGTAAAAGATCCACAGAGGTAAAATCTTTTTTTTTATTTTTGGATTCAGCTGGTTTTTTCACTCATCTACTCAAATTACCTACAGGAGGGAATTTGCTTATGTAAGTCCAAAAAAAGTCATAAACCAATCGTGGTAAACCACATTCATAGCGTGTTTATTATAATACCAATCAATGAACTACTATTTTCCTAAAACTATAAACAATATTATGGACAACTAATAATAACGCTACTATATGAACAACTAGCAGGCAGTCCTAGAACAAAGTTATAAAGAGTTACAGTATGAGTTCCTTTACAGCCCACACATCGGCTCAAGGCGCCAACCATTTCTGCGACTGACGTTTCAATTATCGGAGCAAACGAGCTTTTATAGCGGCGTCGCAGTGGCGGAGGCTATGTCTGTCTCACTCAAGGTCAGGCGACTGTCTCAGAGCAGTTGTCTAATCTTATAACTAAGTCGTGGTCACTGACTGACTGACTGACTTGGCAAAAACTACATCATTCTCAGGATCGCATATCAGTATATGAAGTTCTGAAAACAAGTACGCTGGTGCACTTCATGTTGTATTTAACGGACGATAAAGGAATTCCCAAACTTATTGAATTTAAGTTTATAGTTGGCAGCAAAAATATACCAAGTTTTGTTTTACGACAAACATGCTTCTTTAAAATAAGTGTATTCATCGAATGAACATATGTTTGTTTATTCAATGCTATGTGTTATCAGTAAACGCTACAAATCCCAATACGTTTTAGAGATTATTCTTAAGAAAGGAGTTAAAATTGCATCAATGCAAGTTGTAGTCACTGACTGACTGACTGGGCCATTAATAAAAACCGTATCCTACCTGATATAGAGTATTTGAAAATAGGTACGTAGTTTGGTGCAGTTTTCGTGATATTTAACGGGACAATACTAGAATTTCCCAAACTAATGAGTTTAAGTTTATTGTTTAGAACATTATATATACTACAAATATATTGCGCTAAAATTCAGTGATAACATCGAAGGCAACTATGTTTATTCAATTGTTTGAATTATCACTAAACATTAAAAATAAATTTTAGAGATCATTGGAAAGGGTGTTAAAATTGTATACATTTTTTATGCAACAATTCCTTGAACTTTTAGAAAACTGTAATAAATTAAGTGAATAGAATTTTGTATCTAGATTGAAAAATTCAACTTTTACCCCCAGTTCAATTGCTTCAAAACAAAAAAAGTTCTGTTGGTATAAAGTTATCATGCGTGTTACGTTAATATTCTTAATATCATAAAAATTCGTTAAAATGGTCAATGTGGATAAGCCACATAAACTATACTAAAACAATATTTCGATATTTTTGAAATCATAAATATGCTGTAAATTGAACCAGTGCAGAATGGCTATCAGCTTAAACATAGTGAATTAGCTTCTTATATTTTTAAAGACACACACACACACACACACACACACACACACACACATATATATATATAGCCTATATATATATATATATATATATATATATATATATATTTATATATATATATATATATATATATATATATATATATTTGTTAATTTTCTTTAACATTTTTCTTTAAGATTAATTAATAATTTTCGAAAACATTTTTCCGTTTGAACTTATTAAAAAAAATTAATAAATTTACACGCAGTTGAATTCAGTGCGCAGCTAATTGTGAATATTTAAAGATTCAGAATAAAAGATTTATTTGAAAAATTATGAACTGCAGGACTAAGTAAGTATTATTTAAATAATGTTTTGGGTAATAAATAGAAAATGTTCAATTCAAATCAATTTCACTATTTAAGTACTTCAATTTTTTTGGCTCTTGGAACTAAAAGAAGGCTAAATATTATCACCATTTGAAAAAGTCTTTATTTTAGACATACCTGCCTGTATTTTGTAGCAGGTTATATGCATGAATCCTGATCTATTACTAGATTTTTGGATGCAGAATAATGTATGTTTCGATCAGAACACTAACTCACCCAAAGCTAAGTTTTAGATTTATAATATAAAAGATAAAATATTAAATTATAAAATCCTAATCCAATCTAAATAAGACAATTTTATTGCTATCCAGAAATAAAAAGTTATTATAAGCTGTAACCTTTAATTGCTACTAAAAAAACTAAATGAAAACTTGACAAATCAATTAACTTAAAAGTTGTTTATAATTTCAAAACTATACGGTGAGGAGAAGGTGCTGAATATAAAAAGCAAACACAGACAGTCCTGGCGGAATACGAAAGGTATCGATTTGCACATTGCTGGTGAAGGCGCTGAACCTCGAATTCACACCTCAATGTATGACTACAACATTTTCCAGAATAAGCCTCTTTATATGCGTACCAAAGCTTTGTCTTTGGAACATTTATTGTGTGTCATTGTGTTGCACATTAAATATTGGAAAAACCTGTGAGCATTTGACCAACCATATAAACGTATATTGATCCAAAAAAGAAAGAACAAAGAACTGGCTAACTATAGCCGTGGATACGTAGTTAAGTGCAACACAATTGCTTCTTAATTAACTATTGAACATAATATTTCAAATCTAAAATGTTTTATTAAACCAAAAATCACCTCTTAAAAATATTTCCCAGTTTGGCAGTTCCAAAAATTGACCGAAAATTTTATTTATCAAATGCACGATTTAAAAGTTCTTAGTTGAGCTAGGTAATTGAAAACAGTGTTAGTTCAACCATAATAATAGTGGGCACTACCTCTCTTGGGCCCTTGCGCAAGTCACTTCAAGCGCAAATATATGAATAGAATACAAGTCAGATCCGTTAACTAGATACAAGTGAAGATAACTAACTACGTGGATCCGCTTTACTAGGGCCAAGTACAATTACTTAGACACACGCTTACTACGCACTATGAGACATAATTTTGAAAATAAATTTTGAAATTTTTATTTCTAGCAGTCCAGTAAATTTGGGAAAAAAAGTTCAGTTTTTATCTCTAAACCAGTATTCCGTCATTTATTTCGTCATTATTTCGTCATCCAGTTACTGTATGCCATTTAAGAACAAACTTTGATACTAGGTGGAGCTGCTTAATAAGCTGCCGAATAGAAGATACTTATAAAACCACTTACTACGCACAAAAAGATATACGTATAAAAAGTGAATCATCTTACTGACTCCTAGTGAAGATACGTATAGACTCTTTACTACAGACATATTATGCGGAGCCTCTTACTAATAGGTATATACAACCGTTTACAACTCCCAATTATAATTAATATAAAACCGCTTATTACCCACTTTCAAAGATACCACGTGGAGCCAATTAGTAAGGCTATGTTAATGTACGAAGCGAAGTGGAATAGCACACTCGAGGGGGTACTACGTGAAAACTCTTATTAAAACTAAGTCAGTATACTAAACCAAGTCATTCTCTACGTTCATCATTAATTACTATGCGGAAAAACTTATTAATTACATACTGAGATACTTAGCGGATCAGCTCACTACGCTGAATAGGAGATACCAAACTGAGCATGTTATTACGGGTAAACGAGGTAGTACGTGGAGTCACAGTCACGCGTAAGGAAGAAACTAGACGGAACTGCGTATTACGTGCACCAGGTAGCAAGTATTACGTAAAGTTTTGAAAATAAACTCAGTTATGTATTTGATCATATAATCCGGGCTATTCCTCTTGATAACTAATCATTATTTTTAGTAAAGGTTTAGCTGTTTTTGAATTATCTTATATACTGTTACGAGAATGTGGGAGAACGTTCCAAATAAACGGACCGATACTAAGAGAGAGATCGAACACTCGAGATACCTTACAATAACAAAAGGTAAACTAGGTGACTAGCACAGTAAGATATAGAGCACTCAGTAGGTTGGGTAAGTTTCTTTGAGCCGACCGTTACCGCCCCTCCTGATACGAGCGGTGGTTGGGCGCTGTGGCCCATGAATTGGTGAAATGACAGAATTAGTGGCAAACTCGTGTTGGTGGCAGATGGAATTTTGTTAATAAGTATTGACTGTGTTAGTGTTAAATACGTAGGAAAGTATTATGAAAAAATAGTTAATTGTGCTTGTTATGTTTGTCTGCTGAAACGAATATAACATAACTCCAAATGTTAAAAATGGTAACTCTAAAAATGGTGTCATTCATCATTTTATTTCCAACACTCCACTGGCTCAATGCGTCCCTACAGCTTCTTATAACTATTGCCGCTTCCAGAATATTCAAATTTTCGAACTTACTAGATGAGAGGAAAAGGGCCACAGCGCCCACCGAATATAACATAACTCAAAAGACTCTTTAAATGATAACTCTCAGGATAAATCATTCCATAACTAGATTACCTAGACTTCTTGCAAATTCCCTGCCCGCTATTGGTTCATTGTTCTAGTTTTAACGGAAAATGTATACAATGTAGACCTTTTAAATATATGTTTATTATAACACATACATTAACTCACCACCTGACCCACTCCGCCGAGGTAAAATCAGATATGAATTTTCAAAAATTTAACCAATTAAGAAATCTTCAAAGTTATCACAGCATGCAAGTCTCTATGCATAGAACATATCTTAGAATATGTACTCAGTAACAGATAGGTTGAAATGTAGTACATTATGACTATGAGTTGCCAGGGAGCGTTCTAGAAGGGAAGATGAAGGTTATATAACAATGTGAATTGATCTCTCGACCCAATTAGCTGTAGTTCCACTATAATACGATCGTTAGTAATCATGTATGTGTGATATACACTGTAGTTTTAGTTTATTTGTATAAAGAAACATATGTCTTTGCTCACATATGTGTTATAGTGGACAAAGTTGCTTTAAATATATATATTTCATGTTCGTGTCAATTAACCCCTCTCCACAACCTTACAAAATTTTATTAAAAACAGACTTCTGTCACTTTTTATAGTTTTTTAAGTTTTTAATTTAACATAGAAAACTGTTCTGTATTGTTGTTGTAAACGTAAAATTTTTTATTTGATTAATTCTAGTGAAAAAGTTAACTTTTTTTTTTTAATGGTCCATTTTTCAACGCAAAGTATCAAAATTAATTAAGTTCTTATTTAATTAAAATACGACAGTTTTAATTTTTTTTTATAGAAATCTATAAGGTTTCCATTTGCTGGACTTAGAAGGTGGTCTTTTATAAATGATACAAGGTAAGGAGTACGCCACGACCCATTTCGCTTTACAAATTTCTCTTAGAAATAATCAATAATTCCTCTGATAATAATTACTTTCTCTGAATAATTTCTCCTTGAAGTGTTTTTTTCACTTGATATTCAAGTCTAAAATGTTTCTGGTAGATTTCTTGCCACACGATACAGTTATATATTTTTCATTATGTGTAGGGATTATTAGGCTACATGTGTTATTTTATCATATGTTAAAATGTCGTAAGTTTGTACTGGCTTTAATAAAAATATATATGTTCTAGTTGCCATTATCGTTACCATAAGATTAATATAAGAGTGTCCAATAACATCAGCCAAATCCCATTGAGTAACATGCACCATCAAACACGATGGAAATAAACGCACAATAAAAATTTTAAATCAGTAGTAACGTTCGCATTCGAGATATAAAACGGAAAAAACAAATAAACAATATAATTACATTTTTCCAAACCTCAAGAGATAAGCTTCTCAGCCAGTAGACAGATTTAAATGCTCTGCGAATCATATACATTAATTTATGTACCAGTTCAATTAAGTTAACATCAATAAAAAGAATATTTTAATATGTTATTACTAGTACATAATTATCCTATTTTCGTGTTAATTTGTCGAGTTTTAATTTTAAATGCAGTTTCTATTTATTTTAGTGTTCATTCCAAAATGTATTGTGCATTGTAAAAACACACCAGTAACATCAGTTACTCTACTATACATACAAAACATATTGACCTTGTCACATGCATACTACAAGTGCTGAACATCATTAATTGTAACGCTCCAGGGATCTCTCACAAGTTCATCACATCCAGCGTGAGTTACTAACAGTTCAAAACATTGAGACGTGGTTTACAATAGGTCCTCTCCCCAGACATATTACATATAAACTGCCTTATTGATCATTCCTCTGTATATAGTATTGTACGTTATTATAGCACATATATTTTAAATTTATATGGAGCAAATACTTTATAAATTAAACAACTTTTCGGGAAATACTTGCTTTGTTCCGAAATTTAAGTTCACCCAAAAGTTTACAAAGTTTACAAACTTTTGATTAAATTTTCTTCAAATGTCACTCAATCGAACAAATCTAATTAAGAGTCTGATTAAATGGTATTAAAATTAAAATTAAAACTAAAAACGTATACTTCTCCAAAAATGGTTTAAAATTAATAAAACAAAATAAAAAGTTCTCTTCTCAAAATACTCAAAATTAATATAACACAAAAATTTGATATTTCCTTTATGACCAAAAATTTAATTCACAATACTTCAAAAAATTGAATTAAATTTTCAGACTCTGAAAGATGGGAAACTTTAGAAATTTTAATTACAGTATTATAAAATAAAAGATATTAACTGTACGCTGGTACGGGAACTTACTACTTTGAAGATTACGGAGGCAGATCGGAAAATAAACGCACTAAAAAATTTAAAATACTTGAAATTGAATTTACCCGCGATAAATAATTACTCTAAATCCCAACTATTGGGTTAGAGAAAGAAATTCAGCATCTAACTCGACCGGTACACCTTCTCTTCGAATCGCCAAGGACTGGGACTGACTGCTTCTCTCTCTCTCCAGGCTTGCCGGGTCGGAACGTAGACCGATCAGCTGATTACCGGTCCAACTAAACAAACAATGTCCACGCACCGCGTCTAGTTAACAGGAGCCTACTTCCTACCGCGATTCAGCATAAAGAATTAGAACTATGGTACATATTTTCCCTAGCCCGAAGCTGCAATCACGGTAGGAAACCTAAACCTTTAAACACTCATCCCGGACTAAGTACAATAATATCCCTCCACATGCACACTTTTAAATAACAATTCTTTTGTACTTATCACTACGTGGAGGCTGTGATATGTAGTCCGAGGGGTGATGTGGTAGGAGTGTCCGACGTCCAGTTTGGCTCCCCAGGTAGCCATCGCAGAGGGATGTGGTAGGTGAGGAGTCGAGGCAGGTAGCTTCTCCAATGATTGTGCGGCCGGTGCAGTGCGGCGGCCTCGTTGATCTCGTGGTTGGCTGGCTCTGGTTCGCTAATAGCACTGCTACCTGCTCCTCCAATCTAATAACAATTTCAGCCAGCGAGGCATTGAGCTCTTGGAGGACATTTCCTTTTACAAAATATTCCCTCCGTATAATTGTATGGCTGTCAGTCTTTCACGGTGTTCTTATTGTACGCCTGCGCCAGTGTCACGAATGTAAACCATTACCAGATGTTGTTAATTACAATACAATCAATTTACAGGGATTACAATGGCACAATAATCAATTGTCTACACACAATAAACCTCATATAGTGATAAAAAACAATATTACCTGTCCTTCTACATTTGAAGGAACAGGGAAGAAATATCACTATCAATACAACTCATTGTATACCAAAAAAATATTACCCTGTCCTTCTCTATTGGAAGGAACATGGGGACAACAAACACACACAACATTACCAAAATTACCCTGTCCTTCTACATTTGAAGGAAACAGGGAAGAAATATATCTCATGATATATCACAATACCTTGTGTATTAATTTCATACACCATTAATGCCATTCATTGTCCCTGAAAATTACATGGTTTACAACAACACTCCTATCACACACTTACACTGGCATTTTATATTATGACTTCTCATCTCAGCCATACAATTGCTGAAATAAAAACGTCGTCACATCACTCTTTCATATTCCAATATTTATTTGTATTATTATAATAAACTACTGGACTCTCATACTTAACTTGTTTTGTGTTTTGGGCCAAATTAATGCATAATTATATAATCAATTCTTGAAGTTAATTTAGAAATAAATTATATTGCCAATTTTATTGTTTTAGACCCATCTTCAATTCCTTTTCGACAATATAATTGTGCTGAAAATAAAACATACTGACCATTGCCCCGGGCTAATGTTTATTGAGTTTTTCAAATTTCACATTTTTCAAATTTTGTATTTAAATTTAAATTTTAATTTTGAAATATTCACCTTTAAAGAAAAAAACAACCTATCTTTACTTTTAGAACCAAAAAAGACATTTTACCAGGATCAATATTTCCTTGTTATTTCTGATAAGCATTTAACATGAAAATATTCAATCATATTGCCCAGTCCTATCTTTACTGCCGTGGTCATAAAACTCTTTCCACTTATCGGGCCCACTTAGTTTTCACTTATCAGAGTCACTTCGCTTTCACTTATCGGGTTCACTTGTAATAAAAACTTTACGATACGGACTCTACAAACAAATCCTTTTTACAAGGGGCTGGGCTATTGTGGCTTGGGCACATCCGGACCTTTTTAAAATGTACTGGAAAACTCTCAACAATATTCCTATCTCCTGCTCTCATTGTTATTGACCTTTCATAACCATAATTATTTTTATAACCCCCTTTCAGATTACAAGCCCTGTCCCTAATATTAAATTTCAAAGTGGACCTTCACATTTTCCTAACATTCACATAGTGTCGTTTTCGAAAAGTATTTCCGCCCTAAAATTTATTTCAAATATTAATTCCTTTTTTGAGCGACAGATCCACATGCGCTAGCTCCATTTTTATTTTAAAATAAATTTTCTTAAAATAAATCAAATATTCCAAACTCACAATATTATTGTAAGTCCTAAGTCTTACTCACTACACAAAATTATGCAGGTTTATACACAATGTTCAAGTTCATACAAGTCTTATACAAGTTACACACACTTTCATGAATTATACAAGTTTATACCAGTTTACAAGTTCTTTCCTGTAAATAACCTGTTGTACAAGTTTTATGTCAAAAAGAAATATCAGATTGGCGCAAATTATGTACCGTTATTATAGCACATATATTTTAAATTTATATGGAGCAAATACTTTATAAATTAAACAACTTTTCGGAAATACTTGCTTTATATCCGAAATTTAAGTTCACCCAAAAGTTTACAAAGTTTACAAACTTTTGATTCAATTTTCTTCAAATGTCACTCAATCGAACAAATCTAATTAAGAGTCTGATTAAAAGGTATTAAAATTAAAATTAAACTAAAAATGTATACTTCTCCAAAAATGGTTTAAATTAACAAAACAAAATAAAAAGTTCTCTTCTCAAAATACTCAAAATTAATATAACACAAAATTTGATATTTACTTTATGACCAAAATTTAATTCACAATACTTTCAAAAAATTGAATTAAATTTTCAGACTCTGAAAGATGGGAAACTTTAGAAAATTTTAATTACAGTATTATAAAATAAAAAGATATTAAACTATACGCCGGTACGGGGACTTACTACTTTGAAGACTTACGGAGGCAGATCGGAAAATAAAACGCACTAAAAATTTAAATACTTGAAAATTGAATTTACCCGCGATAAATAATTACTCTAAATCCCCAAACTATTGGGTTAGAGAAAGAAATTCAGCATCTAACTCGACCGGTCCACCTTCTCTTCGAATCGCCAAGACTGGACTGACTGCTTCTCTCTCTCTCCAGGCTTGCCGGGTCGGAACGTAGACCGATCAGCTGATTACCGGTCCAACTAAACAAACAATGTCCACGCACCGCGTCTAGTTAACAGGATCCTACTGCCTACCGCGATTCAGCATAAAGAATTAGAACTATGGTACATATTCTACATAAATGTAACATATATATACGCAAAAAAAATTTTACGTGTACGAAACTTTGTTATGTGATTTATTTACTAATCTATTAATAACAATATGATACAGTAAAACATCGAAGGATGTTTAATGGCGTAAGGAAAAAGGTAGCACACAGATGTAACTCATTCTTGGACCACAAGAAACCGATAAGCCAAGAATAAAGTCTCTGATGTTTTCATACTAAGATATGCTAAGATGAATATGTTTCTTTCTTAGACTAAGAGGAAGCTTAATACAAAATTTAAAGTACTTATAACCTTTCTGTGTAGAGTAATCGCACTGAAGGGCAGACGGAAATATATAAAAACATATAAAATATCCTATAAAAATTTGATAATAAAAATAATACTTATCCTCCTTGGGCCTATAGGAATCTAGGTACTGAAACATCAAAAAATCCTGTTAAAGGGCACTTGGTGTGGAGTATGATAAATATAAAGTATGACATACAGCTTATCAATTATAACAAATTTAATAAAAAACAAAACAGGATTAAATAAATTACTCGTAATTCTTCGTCAGAAATCATTTAAAGCCCTGAGAAATTTTAGACAGTTAGAATTTAATTTGTTACTATTGGTTTCAATCAAGTAATAAAAGTTTATTATTTTTATTCCACGTTACTTGAGTATAACCATGCAAGACGATTTTATTTCTATGTAATAATATCTATTGTGAACCAGGACATAGAATAGAATGGAAAAAGGTTCATTCAAGTGTATTTAAAATGAATAATACAGTTGATTAAACTAAAGAAAAACTTATAAACTTAACTCACAGTGTATTAATTTGAAGATTTCAAGCAAAACTTAAACTTAAAAATGTAATTATTTATATATTGTGTATAACTAAAGAAATACATTTTCAAATATATACTACAGTATATTCAAAACTTTTACAAGAAAACTCTAATAAAAATAACACAATACCCTGTACTATAGATGACAAAGTAACCTAGCGCTCCTACGAAAGTCCAGTTATTACGGACTTGTTTGCTAATAAAAAAGTAAGTACATGTCAGTTGATCTAAAAAAATAAGTAAGTGAAGGAAATTCCCTATCGAATATGATCAAGATGCTCTATTATGTCCGTCTAGGATCATAGTTTTCATCCTAATGAACTCGTTAAAAAAGAAAAATTTGGAAAAAAGAATAGAAAAATAAATTACATTCATTACCATTATCGAGAGAACTTATACGCAGTAGCCTCACAGAAGACAGAAAAAATGTTTTCTGTGCTGCACATTTACGAAAACAACGGCATTTCTACTGAAAATGTTTTGTTTGGTGCACCAAGTATTTAATAAACCATCGTAAGATCATTAAACGTATATTATGGATCCATAAAACGCTTTACTTAGCAAATTCTTACTGAAAGTGGACAATAGAGATTTTAACTTATGAATAACGTACGACAAGGATGCTCATTGAAACGTCACAACTAGACGGCTCGTGACTAAATTATGTACTTCAACAATGGATTTTCCTTTCTTTGCTAACTGCAGAATATTGCAGCATTGAAGAGGAACGTCTCTTGCTTGTTTCCGTTGACAAGTGAAGTTATAAAAGAACTTGTGATCGTTGTTCTTAAAACAGTTTTAGGTGCCACGTCTACACTAAAGTTCTACTACTTGAATTCGAATAGACTGTCCTCCTGTATAGATAGATGTTAACGCAAGTATTAGGTTTCAATAAAATGATTTAACCACTAACTTTTAACCATATAATAGTTTTTTAAGAAGAAGATTTTAAAATGTAATGATATTTGGCTTTTTAAATGCAATTAATAATTAGATATACTGATCTAATTATTCATTATCTAACTAAAGAATGAGATTCTTCAATAAATGTCACTAGAAACCCATACAAAACCTCAAAAAAAGTAAACTAAGCAAATAAATTAAAGTTGATTCTGTAGAAAAGTAAACACTCTGTTTGGGTGGGGGTCAGGGCGTGGGGCGTTAAGTTATCGTACTTCTGGAATTATAATATTTTGTGAGTATGCACTGTATTATTTAGATTTAATAGGTTTTAAATCTATATCAACATACTTAAGTCTGTATATCATCAATCATTCTTTTATTCCATAATTTCAAACACAAGTAGTATTTTTTGTTTTAAGTTTAATTTTACCACAAGTTACAATTGATAATTCTGATGATTAATAAAGTTTGTTTAAACAACTAATATTAAAATTATACAATATTTCAAGAAACATTCGGATGGGGAATTTTAAACCGCTTCAAAAGTTGCATTTATATTATTAATATTTTAATATTCGAAATTTCCGTTAAATTCATCCAACATGTAAGTATGTACAAGTATTTTGAGATCAAATTAGACTATTTTAGAAATAGATTATTAAAGTTTGTGTCTTCTTTAAGAAGTGTATTCTGAAACAGGGTAAAATGGGAAGAAAACAGTGTAAAGAGTCATTAATCTAAAACGATAGCAAGAAAGTCCAAGATATACAACGTGATGAAAGTGTAAAGTGACAGTCTATAAATGAAAGCCATTACACTTCTGTCACATCTCACAGAACTCTTGACACCAATTTATTTCTGGACACAATTTGCCACTCCTCTTCGTTCCATGTATGTCTCGGATCCATATATAGTCTTTTTGTCATCATAAGATGTATGGAATTGTGACAATGACTGAAGTATTAGTTTATAAGTCCTTAACATAGTAGGTATTTTTGTTGTTCCTCCAAATTGCCTTGTTGATTTTCTGCACAAAGTTTATACAGATCGAAAATTTTAGGATTTAGGTAAAACATACTTTTTGCTACATTTAGATAAACTAATTACACAGTGGTTGATCGATACTGTACTATAAAAATGCAATATTTTATTTACAATATAAGATTGGTATTTATTTATCAAACGAACATTGTATGGTACTACCGAGTTCAGGTAATGTGGTGTTAATAGTTCTAACCCCCCAGGATTTGAGCTAAACTATATAATATGTATTAAAGTGAAATAATTTAAATTGTGTTTACTGACATAGCTGCAAAGCAAATCTGTAGCAGCAGTTGGTGTAATGAAAGTGGTGGGGTAACCCTGCATAACTGATTATCCTTTCTGTGACCACAGCCCGCGGGCGGATACAGACGAGTCCAGCGAGAGTGTCTCTATATAAAACTAAATTAATTTTCATTTCCTTAAATTAGAATACACACGACAAGAGGAAATTAGGTTTTAGATGTCCAACTGCCATAATACACAAAGTTTGGTGACCGATGTTCCAATTGGTTGTGTTTCCAGTCGTTAAATTAAATAATACGGATTCTCCCAAATGCTTCCAAGGTGATCCAGTGCAAAGTACTACAAATAAAAATATTTCTTTAGCACGAAATATAATTGTATGAATAAGTCTATTTTTATTTATTAAAGTATCTTAATACAAAATAAGTTATTTATCAAACAGTATAGGATAATGAAACGATGTACCCAAAAATGTTATTCAATGTGGAAAATATCTTATTCAAGATCATATAATATCAGAAGTAAAATTTCAAAAAACTATACTAGAGTAGTATAGACCAGAAAAATATCAGATGTAATTTTTCAAGGTCAGAATGAAAAGTCAAATTTTAGTTTAATTGGGAATTATTGTAACTAACAACATTCGTAAATATGGAAAACATTTAAACAATTTGCTAAAATTGTGATTTATATAAATAAATGCCCCACAAATCCAGGAAGTTACATTTTTATCAAATTCCATTCTTTGAGCACTACTGTACATTCCTTGTCACCAAAATTTCAAATGACAACACTATTTAACATAATTTGAAAAAGTTTCATATTTTTATATTCTCCGGTTTTTTATTATAAATTTCTAAATAAAAAAAACCGTTCTCTTTTTATATTCATTCCGTCATGTGACAGGTACCCTACAGCCCACGGTAAAGATTGTGGAAAAGTAATTTTGATAAATCTCTAGTTACAAGGTGACACATGTCTCATTAAAATGATTGAGTGAAGGTAATCTTTGCAAAGAAACTTTATTACGTAAATCCATTTATTTCGGAGAGTTTTTGTAAAACAAACTGGAAAGTATATACCAGATTAAGACGTGCAGGCTCTATAAAATATTATTTTCTTGGGTTTGCATGATTTCTAATAAAATGTTTGCACTATATTATATAATATTTAGCTATTGTATAATTTTGTTTTACTTTTTGTGTAACTTATAAAATTGTATTATCGATTCTGTATCTCTTAACTTCCAAACACAGCTGGGAACAGAAGAACATAAATCTAATTTTATACTCGTACACAGAATGTTACCATAAAATTAGTTTGTAACCTATAAATAGCTCTGGCACTTACTTCACGTATACAACGGAACTACTGTTGTTTCCGGCGTCTTATTCTACACTATTGACTTGCATGTCGTAAAGTTCTGCGGAGCTCTAGCACTAATATTATAAAACAGAACTGTTGCACCTTATTACGTCTGAATCTGCGTCACTGACTTGCATGTCGTAAAGCTCTGTGGAGCTCTTGTAGTAACATTACTTATACAGAAAAATACTCTGTTTTCATTACACTGACTCTATGTCATTGATGGTTATAGTACTCTAGAATTACCCAACCTGTCGGTGTTTTGATAAATCTGACATGAAGCTGTATTTGTGTATGTTAAAATTCTTTAATTGCAAATATTATCAACTCACTACTATATTCAATCCACTATGAATAAGAATATACGAAATATATTCAATGATTTCAACATGAATGAAATTAAAGATTAATTGTCCTTACTAATAAATATGTTTAAATTCATTGAAATCATATAAGAGATTATTGTATTTATTGGAGTACTAAATTTAACTTACTCTCTAATATAAAGTTCAGCTAAAATATCCAAAGTGAATTTCTGTGTCATGCCTATCCACATAATATAAAATATTAATATTTAAATACTATTTTAATTAGTTACAAAATAGATACAGGTATATGAAATACATTATGATGTGTGTGTATTTTACCATGTGTTTTTTCCATGTATTTAAGTTGCAATAGAATTAATTAATAGATTAGGTATATGTACAGCAATGCCATATTTCAATAAGTTGCCAATTTTGGATTTTTTGTTCAGGTTTTTGTGTATGTCATAACGAAATTGTATGTGGAAATTCAAGGAATTTTTGTATTCCTCTTGTGTGTTTATGTTTAAGTTTCAAGAAAATCTTTTAAGTAATCATTTTTACATTCTGTTGAGATTCTTTTCTTTTTCTGTAACATTTTATGCTTTTTGTTGGCTTATTGCATAATTAAATTGTATTATATGAAACTTATAGGCTCCTAATTTTCCACTAGTAACAAACTTTGTGAAATTTATATATTAGTTAATGTATTATACATATAGTAGTTAAAGTTTGGATCTATATATTTTATGTTAAATAGAAGATTTAGCCATCACTCTAGGAAAAATTGTGTGTTAATTTCCTTCCACACAGGCTTTGCCTTGGAGGTTAGTTATTTTCTCTATTAGAACGTATATTTTATATTTGTATTTCTATTGTACATTAGTAGATATTATGGTAATATTGGATGTAAACATGGTTTCTGTACAATTCTGTAAAATATTTTGAGATAAAAAAAATTTCAACGTCTGAAGGACGTGTAGTTTAAATGTACAAGAGAATTTCAATAATGATTGTTTGGCAGATATTTCAATTGTTTCATCTTCAAAAAAATATCTAAAATATAATTTCCTGGTTGGCGTATATATCAGCTTGAACAATACTAGAGTTGATTGACAGAACATTGATTTATTTGCCTTTTCATTAAATATTTAATTTCTCATCAAAGAACAGTTTTGTAGTTTATTCGACAATGAATAATTTGACGTAATCAACTAATGCAAAAAATTTTAAAAAGGCACTTCATTTTAGATCAATGCAGTCGTTATAGAGTAAATTGTTTGAAGTGTTAATTCGTATTGAAAAAACTGAATATATAAATGGATATAATATTTTAGTTTCCTTGTTAAATTGTATTGTGGTTGTACCCTTGGGTTTTGATAAAACCAACCGTAACGGAATCAAAGTTTCTTTAAAGAAAGAACAATTATTGTTCAAGACAATTCAGTTGATATTGTTGGTTGTTTTTAATTGAGTTTGTATTATGAGATCATCTCTATAGGTTATTTGTGGTTTTTAGGGGTTTATTCCATAAACGCTGTTACATTAAGTTTTAATTTAATATTATACTCTGTGCGGACCTACACAGTCATCTTTCGCTTACAGAAAGCCCTATATGAGTAATCAAATATTACAAAGTAAATCTGAATTCAAGTTTCCATATTAAATAATGTGTTTTGATATTGCGTGTAATATTAAACAAACTTCTACAGTTACTTTAGCACATTTAAAAACTGTACTTTCCATCTGGCAATCACTCCACTTTTATTCACTTTCATAAAATGGTGCATCGTAATTATCCCTTGTGTGGTCGAAGAATCCTACGCTGACATCAACAAGGAGATACGAGTCCCTTGGATACAAGCAACTCCAGGAGCTTATCTATGAAAGAAGTGAACAGAGTGCTAGAGAAACACGGCAGCACTGCAGAACTTTTGGTCACTTCCAGCTCGAAGTTTGGTCCTTACATCCTTACTCTTCGTATGGATCACATTTGCTGAGCTTTTGTTCCATGTTTACTCATATTTTTTATAAAGGAAATTATAATAATTTGTGTGTGTGTGTGTGTGTGTGTGTTTACATTATTGCAGTCTTTACAATTATGTCGTATGTTACCTTTTATAAAGAACTGAAAAAATACGCTTTATAGAATAGTAATTCCTTAAAATAACAAACGCATTATATCGATAGAAAATAAATATATATTATATTCAGTTCCATGAAATATTGGAAATATATACATATAATGATGATTATGATAACAATTTCATCTGGAAATCTGAACACGTTTACTAGAGTGAAATTTCTCTTTTCATTCCCAAAATATATTATTTTGTACGTAGCATGAATAGAGAATTGTTGTGTATTTACAGACAACAAAAGTAGAAAAGTATTTACACAGCTCGAAGAAACTAACTAATCGTTAACAGAAGTAAAACGTTAGTTATTACGAAAAGCATTTGTTATCAGTTATATATTTTTAAAAGAGTACTAATATTATCATAGAGTATCTCATTTTCTAAAAATGGAATTTATTCAAAAGCATACAGAGTGGTAGCCTTAGTCTGGTTGAGCTGGAGGTGTTTTTTGAAGTGTTAATAAGCATTCAAAGACTATATTTTTTGTATTATTTGTCTCAACACTTAATAGTATGTTCTTTGCTCGTAAAATATGAGTTGAAGGTTAACATCTCAGCTGCCAAACTTATACGGTTCAAATGTATAATTGTAGTTTATAACTGTACAAAAAATATACAGTATACGCTAAAAATGTACCAAGGGTGTAAATTTAAAATAAATTGCTTCTAGAGAATGTGCATGGTTGTGAACCATTAAACAACCAATGCCACATTGGTTGTGGTTGTGCCACATTGTTTTTTGGCATGTGGCATGAAACGAGTCTACCAGTATAGATTTGACTTTTAAAATATTTTCCGTCTAAAGAATTTCTCAAAAGAACACCAGTTCGAGTGATGTGCAAAGATTTAGGTTAATAAATAGGTCCGTTACAAATTGAAAACCATTTTCAGGTTCTCTTTTACAACTTATATACATAATATGTTTCAAAACTGTAATGTATGCGGGTCGACACTGTACACTCTATGGGTCGGGAAGAATAATAAGACGATACATTTAGAGTACTATTGCTCTAGGACCGCTCGTAAAGGAACGGACGGGACACGGAGGTTACATGACGGTGTCTGGTGGTGGACTCAGGGTGGACTGCTGGCTGGCCAGCTTGAACCGTTGGTTGTAGGGTAGTGGCGTGATGTGATGTCACAGGAGAGCAGCCTATGAGCATTCTTTATTCATATCAGACTACATCGTATGTTACATCGCCTGACAATACATACTGCCAACATAACTGGTGCAGACATTAAATATCACTATGGGTGCTTTACCAACTTAGTACTTATCACACTAAATACACTACAAAAACTTTAATAGCTTTAATTATTTTACACTTTTCACTTGCAATTGTATAGTCCTAAAAATATTTCACTTTTGATTAATGAACATTTACAAAAATCTTGGTATTGTCATGATAATCTGTTAAAGAATCCAAATGTTTGCTCTTTAATATTCCAAATATGTGATTACTAAATAAATATTTAATGTGATACCAGTCATTTGGTTTATGTAAAATCTCTACTTTAGTTTTAAATCCATTGAAAGATTTTTCACATAGATACATTGAGATGTTTACTTAGAATATTTTAAGTATTATGGTGTCTCAAGTGTCCAATAATGTAGCTGTAAGAAGCGAGAGGATTGAATTTTGAAAGCTTGAAGATTTAAAGCCACTTACCTTTTAATTGTCTTTTCGTCGTTGAAAACTCCTCTTGAATATTCATATTTCTCAAGTTGGCAGCAATATAACAATTTGGAGTGTAATTATGAATCTAGTATAGATTTTCATATAACTACATTGTAGCTGAATGCTGTTTTCTTAAAAAATGTTAATATTTTAACACTGTATATTATAATAACTATTAGATTTTGATTCAATACGATGCCAATAAATAATGTAACACTTCAATATTACAATTTAAATCTATAAAATCATAACATTTTCACATTTCTCATATATTTTTTCAGCCTAATGAGGGGCGTTTTGTTTCCGGAATACCTACAATGATAGATAAACTAAATATGAAATAAATTTAATAATTTCAAAGAAAAGCGAACTGGTAAAAAGATATTTTCTTATATTTTTCATTGTGTAGTCATGCAATATCCAATGGTGCATTGTACCGAGTAAGGCGGTTATCGCAATATAACAGATCCAGAAACGTCAGGCTTGGCTGCTGCTTAGATGGGTCAGAGTTGAGCAATCTAGACCTTGCAGGCAGTCCGCTTGTCCCGCCATTGGTGGGGGTTCGGAAGTCACCTTTAAGCCGTTAATAGTGGGCTCTTTAGCCCTAACGAAATCAAGTCACTCTTTACTTATACAAGAAATAATTAGCGCTACGCGACGAGATTTTTAATCTTATATATACATATCTATATATATATATATATATATATATATATATATATGACCACAGATTGTTTCAAAGTTATTCATATTATGGATTCTAAGATAACTAAATTTGAAATAAAATGTTGCTCCATTTATACTTTTTTCTTTCAAGTTATCTCATTCCACTATAAATTAACACACATGCTGTTAAAAGTTTCGTGGATGTCTAACAAACGTATTCTTTTGTCGAGTATGCCAGCCTAAAGCACTTTGTATTATTCAGAACATAATATTACATCATAAAATTAAATTTTAAAGCCTTTCTTGATAAGGCTAAGGCGATATTAGCCTTGGTAATAAATTTGAATATTATGTATAATCGGAATTGCTTATATAATAAATAAATGTGTGAAGAAAATAATATAGGTAATTTATTATCAACTAAATATGAATTGAGCCTACAGATTTTCATAAAACGAGTTTTTATTCATTTTATTAGTCATGGAAATAAACAATCTTATATACAAGGTTAACACTATTGCTACTGCAAGAAAACAGATAGGAAACTTCAGTTTGTACACGAAATATGCCACATCGACAGGATTAATTACAGTGTCCATATCTTTAAGGCACTTTATGTAATGTCTTCGAGTAACTCTACATGAAATAAAAAGTACCGTGTATGGGGTGTGTAACTCTCGTACCTTGGTGTGAGGATCGTAAATGTACGTTTCCATATTTTACATTCAGAACACAAAGCACAAGCTGATTGTGCGTTATATTCTTCCCTCGATGTCGTGGTTTGCCGCTTTCCCTCTGTCATCTTGTAATCTCATGTACCTTTTCAATATGGTAATAACAGAGGTTGAATAATAGAAAGCTATTGCTAGCTCTACCTTCGCCTCCTAAATAAAGCCAATTTACATTTTATTTCCACCAGTGCAGTAGTCAATCTTTTTGAAATAATAAAAACTCATTCTATATTGTAGACACTTGAATTTAAGATTGAATCTTAAAGTTAATAGATAGTGATAAAAGGCATAGAGAGGAATTTATAATAAGTCATTATATTGTTGATCTTGCGTGTAAATAGTTCACTATAGAGGACCTGGTAAGAGATAGAATCGATCTGCTAAACACATAACACAGTTTAAAACCAAGACTGATGGTTGTCTGGAGTTCACCCGTTGTCGAAAGTTCAGAGACACTTCCAAGCAATTAATCAATGGCTACGTCTCAGTGTTGGGTTTCAATTATTTTTGGGCCTCTCGATGGATCTCTAATTACTTTTAGAATTGTGTACGAACTATTTTAAGTCCAAGCTATTGTCAGTACGAGTTACAACTGTTATCCGACTCTAATACTTAATGGGTGAAGAAATTCAAATCAGACATTTTTACTATGCATGAAATTTTCTTCAGATTACAAATAATTAACTAGTTCAATTGTATTACTAACAGATTGTTAAAAACAAATAAATGTATTACTAATATAAGTTGTATCACTGAACAAGGGCATATGTCCGGAAAATATAGTTTACTTTTTAATCCACACATTTATAAAAAACTAAAACAAATAAATAAGACAAAAATAAAAATTTTAAATGTAGGACAAAAAAATATCGCCTTAATAATTGCCCTTTGTAAATCATGAACATTAAATATAATATACGGTTAAAAGTTAAAAATGATTGTGCAGTTTTAGAGCTCATAGATTGGTATAGACATTAGTGATTTACTTGTACCGAAATCTAATAGTTATAACATTCACATTTTAAAATACCCTCGAGTGTTGAAGATACGTGAGTATTAATGCTCTGTCGCTTACGTAAACAAAGTTAGCTAAAACTTACATCAGCTCAAAAGTAATTAATGAATAAACCAGAATAGTACACATTATAATTAATATAAAATGGTTTCTTTAAAATTCCGCAAAAAGGTCTATTTATAAACAACTTATTTTTACTTAATTTGCAAGAAATTTCCTTTCCTAGTTACATAGTATGATTTATGCTACTGACTGGTGTTTAATTTTAGTAAATAATTGGTTATTTAGCACAAAATAATTAGGTATAGGTATGAGTATGTTTTATGTATCGGCACAGTATCATTAGCCAGAAGAAGGTACCGATAACATTCTAATGTATTTTGTAATAGACTACACTGTCAGCTGTATTGCGTCTGTACGCTAACTGATTATACAATTATTTGTTGGTAAATTAGCCGAGAATAATAGAAATAAGTATGTATCTAAACCCATAACGTCGTAATCTATAAAATCGAATGTGTATGAATACTAAAAAGAATGACTTTCTTGATGTTGCTGAGACTGACTGTAGTATAATCAAACCTTAATATCCGTGATCTCCTTTGTTCCACTTCATCTTCCACTGTATTATATCGTGTGTGACCTCCAGTGTGCTAAATATCCGGATACTAAACATTTGTAAGGCGTATGTGAGAAATCACCAAGTTTTCTTAAAATCTGTTATGCACTATGGAAAAAGAAAATAATTCCCCATAATAACTGCACAATGTCCGAAATCCAAGGCCTCTAACAATTTTGAATTAGAAAACAAATAATGCTAATTTATAATAATTTAACTTAATTTTGAAGTTAGTTTTTTAACTTGATTGTTGGGTGTAATAATACAAATATTATAATATATTATATAGATACAAATATTATACATTTTTGCATAGTAAAAATTATAATGAATGATATTCTAAATTATGACAAATATGAGATTACGATAATCTTTATCCGTAAAATCAAACATAAGATAAAATTGCATCATCAGTTTGACATTTCTAGATGACGCGTCATGTGAAATATACCACTTCCGAATGAGCCGGAAATGATATGTTTACTTACATTTGCTAAAGAGTTGGTAGGCAACAGGAACGCTATACTGTGGTAGGCTTGTATTATTCTCGTTATGGAATTATAAGACATGGCCGAAGATCAAGGATTTCCACCGAGCGTAGATATACGTTTGCCCGCAGTTAATATTCAAAGCGAGCAGTTGCATCCCATATTCTTTTGATGGATAAGTGTCTTCTGGATTACGTATAACATGTAAATTCTCAATTACCTACTGCAGTATAACTATACTGGGACTACTAACAGTTAGTAGTTCCTTGTGTCATATATGTCATGACTCTTTGGACGTAGCCTAATTCTTTCATTTGGCCAAAGGATAACATGTATTATTAGGCTCCATTAAGCATGGATTTCATAAAACTTAAAACAAATATGAATTGAAAATTGCAGCTCACATTATCAATATGAAGTGACTTTTAGTAAGACAAACTGAAAAATTGTTGTAACAGAATCACTTTCATTTACTTTATTTTAAGATCTATACTAATGAATCTTTATATAGCTAATATTTTCCGTTTTTGTTAGTATCGTCAAAAGATTTTTGTGCATAAATATTAAATACAAATTTAACTAGGAACATACTACTAAAAACTATTGCAGAAGTTACATTTATGTGAAATTAAAATATAACGATTGAAATTCGTAATAAAAATGAAAAATACCTTTATTAAAAAGGCGCCTTCAAAGCTATTAAACGTATATGATTAAACGACGTGTGCTACAGAATGATGATAGTTTCAGATAGTAATCCAAATTGTCTTATAAGTAGTCTATCTTACACACCGAAAGTTCATTAAAAGCCGTGTGAGAAAAGTGAACTACTTTCAAATCATATGTAAATGGTTTAAAACTTTAGACTATATAAGCGGTTTTCAGAACTGGAAGATCAATCTCAAAGCTAAGAACAAGTTCTATCAAATTGTAATTGATTACATGTAAGCAAAAAAATCAATAGAAATAATTGCTTTGGAACAATAACAAATAGCTGTTCATTTCGAAAACCTATGGAATGCCCAAATCTTGTTAAACTACAGTATTAGGATATGTAACCGACTAAGTATTGTTACTAAAAACTAAAAACAAAACTGGAGACGGAACTTTATCAATTATATATTTAACTTGTGCATAACTTTATTTAAATATATATTCAGTATTAAAGGGATGAACAAGACAATACAAAAGTTTGTGTTTCTACATGAACCTGGCAGGTAGCAGAATTCCCCGCAGCCTTACCTCAGACTTAGACAAGACTTCGCGTGAGTTCACCAAGGAAGCTTGTAGCGTAGGTGTAGTTTAGTTGTAAGCTTCTTTGGATTTAGTTACATTACAGATCAGGATTATCGTTATCTCATATACTACATGACAGAATCGAATAACTTAGACTCGATATAGTTGTACATATTAAAATTGTAGATTTGTTTTTCACGCAAGGCAATTAAGCTGAATGCTTACCACATACTGAAATTAAATTATGATTTAAGAGAAGAAAATTATATTATTTAACTCTAAACAGTTTTAGGCCGATCAGATATTAGACAGGATTGAGTAAAAGGAATGCAATGAATGAAATTCTAATTCCAAATTTAAATTGTTAAACTAATAATCTGCAGTATTAAAACATAAATGTTTTTAAAGATAACATTTAGAAAACAATATTTAAGAAAATTTAGTATTGTAAAGTTATAGATAACAAAACATTTTGCAGCAAATTAACTTGAAAAAATCAAAAGAGGATATAGAATTTCATATTGATTACACCCATTATTCAATGGTACATGAATGAATCCTTAACTATTTATATACATTCAGTTATCTAAAATATATGATGAATATTGCAGTTAAAATAATTGAATGTTGGTTGAGAAGCTGCAGTTTTGAGTTTGTGCGGTATATCAAAATAAAGGTTGTTGACATATATTGCATAAAGGAATGCGTAATAATCAGAATTATCTCATATTTATAAAACGAATTAACTATAAATATTATTATTCTGACTTAAATGAAAGATATCAAGATTATTATTACTACGAGATGTTGAAAAAATCCTCCTGAAATAACCAGCGTTTCTAGAAATTCTCTGGTTTGAATGCTCAGTTATTATTTTCAATTCACGTTCAAGTGAAATTAATCTTGTATTCATCTCCAATATTTTCATTGATGGAATACCTTTAATGCACTGACTGCAAAGTAATAGCATACATTTTATTGACATGGCTCCTAAGATTATCTTCGTGTTTTTTTTTAGCGCATACCACTCCCACCAGACATTTAAACACCAATTTATAGATTTGGTGTAATTAGTAAACTAACATTATTGGTGCCACTATTATTTAGAAGAGTTATTACACAGGAAGTCAGACAGAAGGACTGCTATTTGACCCTAAAATAATATCCTTCTTTCTTCGACCGGAAGAATGTTGGATCCATTTTACCAGGTTTCCAGGTTTTATAACCGTAATATCTAGGGCTATCGTAAAAATAGGCAAATTGAAAAATAGTCATTTGATTCTAAAATAAATGGAACAACAAGTGTAAGTGCATGTTATTCTCATATTTTATGTTGAAGAAGGATTTTAACTTAAAACTCCCAATAAACTCTACAACACTTAACCATAGTTGTCCAGCCATTGATGCTAGAATATTAAAATCCCTTTCCTTCATTAAAGAGAAGTTCTTTAAGCAATAATTAGAAAAGTTTGTAGTTGTCAGTGAATCTTAAATGTTCGCTAATTGCGATTCTTCTTTGAATTCTGCTAAAATAAGTTTTTCAAATGAATACTGTATTTCATTTAAATTATTAAAATTTCAGTTAAAATCTTACCTGATACGAATCTAACATAAAATAAATACACGTTTTCATATTCATGCAAAAACCTAATAACAGTAACTGTTTTAACAAACTACAAAAAAGCCTGCTTGATCTTAGTTGTTTGGTAGAATATGGTTTGTTACACTATTATACACCAACAAATCGGTTGTTTTCTTGCAGTACGGTGTAATGTATCATGTCACAAGTAGTTTAAAATTATGTGCTTAAAATCTTTATCTTGTATTCTTCATATCTCGATATGTTTAATGTTTGAGAGTTAAGTAAAAGAATATTTAACAATCAATTTAATATTTGGATACAGTTTTATACGAACGGAAGTAACTGCCTTTTGACTTAAGTAGACCCCAGGCTAACCTATGTACTATATTGTTTTCTTCAAAAAGGTAAACGATCTAAATGCACGAAGATTAACATAAAACAAGAAGAAGATTTAAAATTCCGAAAGTATCACCTTTGTCTGAGGTAACAAAACTATGGCATGTAATGTATAAATTATTTGAAACAGAAGTCCCTTCTTAAAACACTAAGTAATTTGAATAGCAGCAATTAAAGGATTTAGTTTAAAACTCTTAAAACTCCTAAAAACTACACGGAAATAATATTTATTAAACATGTCTACTCTCAATCTAAAATTATCATAGATCTCTATCAAATTACATCATATATGCTTTCATTAAGATTACTATCGATGTAGTTATATACCTCCGCTGTGACATAATAGTTCGTGGAGCTAAAATTCTTAGAGCTATTCATGCAAATATTACGGAGTATTTCAAAGAAATTTGTGTTCTCGTATTTTAATAGTACTCATAAAATCTTTCACTCTCCGAGTTCAGGACTTACAAAAACATTTGTTCTTTGAACTTAAATTGCAATTATACTGAAGTGTATCAGGATATTTGAATATCTTCTAGTATCTATAACTTATATTAGGAGTGTTTATTATGCAATTTTTAAAATTTATATCTTATAACGTAAGCATATTATTATTCAATATAAAAATATCGTGCACAGGCGAGGGTAACTGCTAATACAAATATATATGTACATATAAATTTACATTTATGAGGTACATATACAGAGTTACATATTTTTTTAAATAATTGTGATTAAACAAAATTTAATTATAAATAAATAATACGTTAGAAATTAATATGTTCCTTTTAGTTTAACTTTTCCTAAGGAAATTGTATTATTTTTTCAATAACAAACATGTTATCCTCAAAAATATCCTTATTAAAATATTGAAATTAAAAGTCTAGTGACTCTTCATTCCCTTCTCTCAAGCACTTTCATCGGGAGTGTCGTTGGGAACACTTTGTGAAATTATTTAATTAAAGGCCTTAAATCCTTCTTCGATCCGAACTTTAGGAACGCTCATATTGAGCGAGTATAACTTATCTTATTTTAACCATTTTTGGTGGAATGCTTAAATAACTATCAACACCTCCCTATTGAATCTGTAATATCTTTAGTTGTTATGAATTAAACAAAATTAACACTCTGAAAATAAAAATTGCACTATCGAAAAGTAAAAAATTCAAGATAAGGGTGCAAGTAATATAAAATAGTAACACCCAGACATTGAAATAACCCTTCGTAGAGTATTGTGCTTTAAGCAGGGATAACTTAATCTTGGTATTCCTGTTCTTCAAGTATGTACTATGAAAGGGTAAACTTAAGCTACTTTAGCAAAGATGCTAAAGCACGGTTACAACACATTGTTTTGGTATTATATATCGGTTTACGTCTATTATAATATTTTTAAATGCCACTAAACAAAAGTCCACCATTTAAATAAACTGAGATATTTCCTGAAAGGAATAGAAAGAGGAAATTTTCATTAAAACCAAATTATTCCAATTGTAATTATAATGTCTCGAGGTGACCAGATTTATTATTCAATATCGTAAAAAAATTAAGATAATTATATCACTTTCAATGAAATCAATTGTTTTAGCTTAATGATTGGCTTGGTTTTAATTGTATTGTCAAACTTTTTGTGTTTTGTGGTTAAATATCACATCGAGTTGTTCATCCACGCCCAGATTAATTAGTGGGGTAAGCTTTTATACAGACATTGTTTATTGCGTGAGCTAAAATATAAATCATGTTTTAAAAATTATTTTGGGAGAATTACTAAGTATCTGGAATATTAAATTGTATTTAAATGGAAGTCTGTCTTCCCATACGATACATAGATAACGAAATAATCTCTTTAGATGATATTACGTCGTTTTTACTTATATAGTAAACAAGATTTGTATTTCTCCTGCCTTGGCCAATTTTTAAAGGAAACTTAAACTTAATTAATCAGTTTTTAAATGTAAAACATGGAGACCATAACATTTTTTGGCTAAGCATCGTTAGAGTATTCCATATAAAGAAAAATACCATGTATTATTATTTTATAGAGTGTTATTTCTAAGGGATTACCCAAAAGTTAACATAGTATGAAAAAATTGAATTTTCTATAAGCCAATACCTTGCCTATTGTGCAAGCTGACAAAAGCCAATGCAATCCAAGCACACCAGACTAGATACCTCCACCCCTCCCCACAACACCCACGTTCTCGACCTTCTACTACAAAGTGGTTGTAGGTATTAAAATTAAAAATATATGCTCGAAATAAATATAGTTGAATTCAAACTCTTTAAAAAAATATTTACTTGTACTTAACCACAGTTGTAGATATAACATTAAGTCTCTAAATATAAATGCACATCGATATTTATTTCCGGGTATATTTATACAATAATACAAACAATAAATATACTTGTCCTTCATATGTCTTCTAATGTGTTGTAAACAAAGCAAAACGACATAATTAATTAAGGAAGCGACGCAGTAGCAGCTGGCTCGCCTGACGGTTAACAATTGGGTAGCCCTAAAATCACTTCTACGACCAATCCAACAGCCATGAAGGTTGTCATTTAGTAATCGCTTGACAGGATTTGCGAAATGAGGAGGAGCACTATCTTTTTGGAAGATTGCTTGATCTATTTCTGGAACCATAAAATAAGGCAAGGCTTATTAATTTAAAACATGTTCATATCTATTCCCAGTCATTGTACTGTCTGAAATGTCGTAAGATAGCACCCCATTACAACTGACAGCTGCCCAAACAGTAATTCCTTTTGATTTAAGCAGAGTCTATTCAAGATTGTGTGGATTACCGGTCTTGTAATAATTTAAATTATACTTATTTACAGCACCATTGCGGTAGAAAGTGGAGTCGTCTAAAAAAAAAGAAAAAAAACATGAGTATACGAGAAAAAAATCCACTCTCCTATCCAGATCATCTTTAAAACGATTATGCATCAAGTGACTTCAGTAAAATTTAATGTTGTTTATCTTAACTATTCTCTCTACTAAAGACTTTGGAACATCAGTTTTAAGTTAAACCTTCCTTAATGATTTCGGTTTACCTGGAGAGTGGAGCATTGATGCGAATACTAGTTCGCATGTACGACACTTAGTTATTGTTAGATTGCTAGTTGGTTCAACTCCTGGGTAGGCAATCTGAAATTGTCTGATTGCTTCTGTAATGTTGCCAAAAGGAATAACCTACGTACAACACTTCAAAACCAACTTCAAACAAAGAATCGTACAGTATCTTTGTTGTAATGTACAAAACATTTATCATGCCTTAATACATGGTTTAAAAATAGTTTCATAACTTCCGGTTTTTATGGAATGAGGTAAAATTTCATCATGTAAATTTACCATGTCACAGAAAATTAATTTACATCCACCCACAGTTCAAAAATGTCTCCAATGTTCTTGGAATCAGGAAGACTTTCCTTGTAATATATCGCACAGATATGAATTTGCACTAATCTCCACCGTAAACAGCTGATACGTTAGAAAGTAATTTTGTTCTTTTTAAAAACTAAATTCGTCTGATATATCGTGTAGCATGTGTTCCCAAATTAACTCACGTTTGGTTTTTGTGGGACAGCGAGAAAGGCTCAACAGGATTTAATCCAGCTTTAGGGTTTAACGCGGTTCTCGGCAGCAATGTACGGTCACATTGTACCGATCTCTTGTGTGATTAATTATTTCCCGGTGCGGCGGTTGGTTTATATCAATCCACACTTCCTCTATGTTACTGTCATTTACACCTAATATGATATTGTAGTTCTCTATAATCTCCATGATATATTGTGGCCACTAAATATGTTACTCGTATAACCTTGAAAAACAGCACTACTAGCAATTTAGTTACAATTCTCAGAAAATAACAGTTATATACTATTAATTAACAACACCGGTTTTACATAATTTTATAAATGACCTTTTCAATGTTAGAGTTACTTAGAAAGAACCAAAACATTACCTTGAAATTTGTGATGCAACTGATTTGCGCAGAACGTACATATACTTAATAAACTGAATTATTGGCTGACCATTAGCGAAGCTACAAGTCAAGCAGAGAAAAAGTTTCACTCGATCTATCTGTCTACCTGTCTGTATTTCCGCATGATATATCGAGAACGAACTGAACTGGAGATGTTGTTTGTTACTCTGTGGAATTTGGATGAGCGTTAGCGAATATTATTGCGTTGATCGTTAAGGGTAACAATAGATTTAAACGAGAGAATAGCAAGGATAAATAATTTGAAAGCAAATTTTTACGATAAAATGGAATTTAAAAAAATGTAATGAGACATATTAAAATGTAGCTTAATGATTTAAATATTGCATGTGACCTCAGCGAAGCCAGTCATGAGACACTTAGAGTGGCTGTTTTCTAAGTTTTATCATTCAAAACAAAACAAGGAAATAAATAAAAGAAAAATTTATAACAAAATTTATAAGACAACTCTTATAGCCTTCAAATAAAATTTACAGAGTAAATAAACCTGAAAATAAATACTTAGCCCTCCATAATAAACAGAGATTTTAGAAAATTTTGATTTTATGGGTCCATTCAAATCCAAGCATGTTAGGTTTATGTATTCTTAATCATTTTACTAGATTAACCATATGTGCTGGAATAATTACATAGTGTCCTTTATAACAACTTATATTTATAAGGAGATTATTGTTTAATTATGTAAATAGGAGACACATGTTGGTTAAAAATCATGAAAGAATCTAAATTGTTGTTTCTGGGACTCTTTTGAATATTAATTTAAATTTGAATGTAGTAGTTTTTTCATAAACTAAAAGCTATCTTAAAGTATGTAACGAAATAATACAATAATATATATATATATATATATATATATATATATATATATATATATATATATATATATATATATATATTATGTATTTTCCCTATGTTTTAGACCAGATTGATATAATAGTACAATAGCTGAAATAAAGCAATGACCGGATTTCTGACGTTTAACCTATAAAAAATAATAAAAGCCTTTGTTCGTTTTAACTGGCTTGTACTGCTGGTCTAAAGAATATATTTTGCTAAATATCAATACATCTCTTTAAAAGATTATCGTTGGTTTAAAGCGACAAAGGAAATTACCAATCTGAAAAAAGTTAAGTATAAAATCTGATGAAGTTGTTAAAAGTAATATACAAGCCTAACTCTTTTATATAAGGTATATTTATATACCTATATATATAACTTATATAACTAACATAGGGTTAGTTACATATATATAAACACAGAGATAGAATTTTATAAAAAATAATACATAATGAAAAAAATATCAATTCATCTTCTATTGATAAATTTATCAAACAAATCCATTGCACATAAGAATGAATGATCATCGATGTCCGTCTAAAAAACAGGATGGAAAATTAGTTTCACAACACACGCAGGCCACCAACAACATTTTGAACAATGTTATTCACTAAAAGGTATTTGCAAATTACCCGAAGATGGAAACAAATTTTAATAGAAAATCTAGAACAGGTACATCAGTTAATAATAAAATCAAAAGTACCCTTTGGTTTGAATAAAAGATCTATTAATAATTGTTTTCATTATGTATTAGATTTTATAAATTCTTTCTCTGTTCATGATACTTCTCTTAGCTGTTAATCACATGTTCAAAATTTTCTGTTTATTTATTTATTTAAATTTTTATTTATTCACTTATGTTAAATTTGTTTGTTTGCTGTGTTATTTTTTATTATACCTTTTTGAAAACGGCAAATGCCGAAATATTAAAGAAAATATTATACCGAGAAGTCTAATAATTGTTTTATATAAATACAGTATTAAATGCATGGAATATTCAATCGTTTTAAAGTTCAAATTAAGTTTAATTACATCTCACGTTTTCATTCTATTTTGATATTTTCCTTATTAATAATTCACCTAATTTCTCTGGTTTAATGATTGAGACAAATTAACTGCTTCGATAAGCTTGGATTAGTTTAAGGACATGCTTGAAATTATTTCTTCCTGCAGGTCAAATTTATTTTCTGCCTGTCTTTCTGTCCATCCACAGAATATTTTGAGAAAAATGAAACTATAAAATAAAAGTATAATAAAACTACTATTCTAAATACTCAATTTCGAGTTCGTCGATGGGGCATAATAATCTTGAATATCTGTACGACTGATAGCATAGCCTAGCTAGAGGCTGACGTTACATTTTTATCTCAGAAAAGGATTTTACTAAAAATTTGCAAAAAATATTCGAAAAATAAAATTGCGTAGTCAGTTAAACCTATGAACTAAGTCTGTTAAATAATACTTAATATTACTCGTTAATGGAAATCATGTCAAAATAGATTACTTGAAAATCTTAGTGAACCTCAAACTAATTTTAATTACTGCAAGACAACGATGGTGGTTATTTCTCAGTCCATCCCAGGACAACATATTCGGTTTTTTTTTAATTTGTCATACTCTTCTTCTCATTTGGGTAAATAAATTCTTAACTATATTCTTCAAAAGGAGCAATATTAAAATTAAAATAATCTATATCTGATCAATATACAGACATTAAATTATATACGTTGCTACAAATAATGATGTTTTTCGTTAGCTGTGTATAAATATTTCTTAAAATATGTGTATTGTTTTAATAAGAATGTTAGAGCAAGGATAATTTAAACTTAAGGAAATACAGTGTATTAAATATTTCATCTAGCTAATTTTTGAGAACCAATTTAAAAATATATGCGTTATTTAAAAAGAAATGTTTTCCTCTTGTTTGATAACTAACAAACTCTGTAATGGCCTGTTATACAAGATGACACAGAGCAAACTTGTTACGCTGTTGCACGATTGTATATATTACGAACTAAATCATATACTAAACAGAGTAGGCCTACTGCAGTCTCAGCACGTAGAACCAAACACTCGGACAACAAGTAGACAAACTTTAGTAGTTAACTCGGACAGTAGCTGCAAGTTTGATTCATTTCTGAATCTCACAGCATAGCTGTCCCTTTGTAATTGACAAGAGGAACTGTGTTGACAGTATCAAGGTGAACACATATACATTAATGCGTTTACTGACTTAAAATTATTTATTATTGAGAAACCATAATCGTAATAATATTATAAATCCGAAAGACCTTTTATTTGTTTGTTTTGCTTTCACACGTAAACTGTTCAACCTATTGTACTAAAATTTTACAGACATTCTTACGATCGTTGGTATGATTATACGCCAATTCTTTTTTCAGGAATCCCTCTGGACTACTCCTCACCGGTCTTTAAAATTGAAAAATCCATCTTGGTCTCTAAAGTTGCAAAATATTAATTCAAAGAGCCTGTTAAATGTAATCAAATGCTCTGTGTTAAACATTGTACTGTGACAAAACAACAACGTGTTTAATTCATTTAACCACTATTTTCAATGCATTTACATTTATGGTGCATACATTTCTTAAGCAGTAATCATTAATTTTCAATACCTTTTTACATTACAGCTATTAGGTAAGTATTCTACCTTAGAAAATGTCAGAATGTTAGAGCATGATCAGAATTTGACTCCGAAACTCCCTTGAACAACTTTTGAACGAACATACCAATTCCAACTCTAAAAGTTTTAAAATATTAAAAATATGTTTAAGTTTTTAAACAAACAAATACGTAAATAGTGTCAGTTATCATGTTGTTTTAACTGTAAATTATTTGTAAGTATTTAGTATTAGGTGTAAAAGACAAAGTTACTAACGAACTTTTGCTACGTTTTTAAAGACTGTTATATAACACATCTTAGTTTTCTATTGACAGAAGTAGGCTCCTCTGATCTGTAATAATAGGCAAAATCGACTTTGGAAAAATACTAACATTTGAGTAAATTGCCAATGGCCATAAATAAACACTTTTTAACACATTTTATTGGTCGTAGCAAGAAGGCCAACTCAACATTAGTGCCATAAATATAATTCACTTGAACCTAAAGTGGTCATATAGGAGCAAAACCTACAATATTGCAGTAAAGCCGCGGCTAACTGATATTATAAGAGATATACAAAAGAGTTTGTATATTTTTCGAGTACAAATTAAGAAATAATTTGCTTCTTCTTGTCATTGATCTTTCCTGAAGGAGTTATTTCAAAGAGAGTTATTATGGGTTATCGGAGAGACAGAAAAGCATGCAAGGATAAGGTGATATCCTTAAATCCTTTTATCTTTTATTGGATTTTATTATTCATATTATGACGAAAGTGATAGTAGAAGTGAATTTGATTCCAAAACAGAGCAGGTAAGGAAATCCCTTATATGCATTGCGGCAATAAACGGCCCTAGTTCTGATTAATCATTTTTCTGTTCCTTTTTAACTGTCACATTCACGATACTAACCAAGTAAAGAATACCAAATTTTGTAGCAAATTGATTTCTCGGACATCCTCCGCACATGAAATATTCACCGAAAAATAATTCACCTTTAGCATAAGACGGTATTTGGGTCCTTCGCCGAGCACTGAGCCAACACTAACACCATATATACGACCTCATTGTCTTGTCCTTTTCTTAGTTCAAGAGAGTTGTCTGTCCACCTAGTTCTTCACCAACCACACTAATAGCAATTGGAACCTTTACACCCACTTTCGCGCATGCGTGTTCATGATCGGTGAATACTACGTAGGCTTTTATCTTACATTTTATGGTCATATTTTATTTTTAAATAATCAGATACTTGTAAAAAACATGGTTCGTTTATTAACTTCTTTAATGAATTCCTAAACATTAGCACTCACTTTACACTATCGTTGGAATAGTGCAACAATAATATTTTTGCAGTGCATTCATATCCTGCTTACATACTGTACAGGTTGATTTAATTTGATTTACAAAACACAGAAAAATGTTTTGTGCGATATCTTTACTTTATAAGGTGGCAATACAATAAGCGCAACTGTTTCGACAGTGATATGATTTGAATTCTAGAATTAAAATTATTTTGAGAGCATTAGCTGAGTTGCAGTCCATGTGCTTATTGATCTGTTTGTTATATAAATGAGTTTCAGTTCGTGCAGGTGTTGTATTATCTTTAGTAATTATTGAATTATTTGAGTAGTAATGCTAAACTTATTTACAAGTTAAGAATACGCCAATATCGTGTTTATTTATGGTCCTTACCATAAACGAAAATACAGCATTTACATCCAGGAGACAATGCTATCACTTGGAGTACTGCATTTCGTTAAACAATCATCGTAGACTTATTAAATATGTTTTTTTTATTTACCGATGAGTCTCAGCTCACTCGTGATGGTATGAACAATTTACGAAACCAACATTTCATGGACGGAAATGAATTCTCTTGCAGCAATTAAACGTAACTTTCAACACCTTTTCAGTACCAACGTACGGTGTGTTGTTATGTATGATCAGCTGATTGGACCGTTTATTTTTCAAGAGCACTTATCAGGTCAGATATACTGACAGTTTCTTCAACAAGAATTACTGGCATTACTTGATTATGTTCCTCTTGCAACGCGAAGCCAGCTGTACTTCCAACGTGATGGCGCATCGCCACATTTTTCAGGAAATGTTTCCATTTACTTGAATCAACATCCAAATAAATTAATCGGTCTTGGAGTTTCTACTTACTGGCCACCCAGGTTACAAGATCTTACGCCGTTGGATTTTCGCATATGGGTGTGAGTGAAGCATATAGTTTATGAGATCAAGTTTAATTGTGTGAGGCGCAACTTTGACGAATTGAAGAAGATTTTACGTTACGCAGTTAAAGGAAAGTCCTGTTCATCATACGGAAAGGAACAAGAACCTTCCTTAAACGAAAATAAAAATGCATTGAAATCTGTGGAGACACGTTAGAAAATTTATTGTAATTTAGTTAAATATGTTTAGATTAATGTTTTCCGATTAATTGCCCTGTACTGTTATGAATTAAAATGTATTTAATCAAACATAAATTAGCGTTCTGTGTACATTATTTACAACGTTTTCTTCAGAATAAAATATCTATAAGAGTAAAAAAAAAAATTGAGATATGTTTTTTTTAATAACAAATTTATTGTTGCGCAAAGCTGAAAAAATGTGTTTTTTCACTAAAGTTTTGAATTTATCACGGGTGGTCTCAAAAAAAAATCTTATAGTTCTGGGATCTGTTTTATTTAATTTATCAGGTCAAATTGAATTTATCAGGATTAATTCGCCCTTGAATCTATCCTACCAGAATTTCAGAAGTACCTCGTTTTATATGGTAAGCTAAAATTTGGGCGAAACCTTTCGCTAGCCGTAACTTTTTAACGAAGACCCATGTTTATACTTTATACCTAAAGATTTTGCATATATTTGTGAGAATCACATTGTATCACTGCACCTACTAGATTGTGGTTAAAGTAATATTTTAATACATATTCTTTAACTGTTATTTCTTATAAGTAAATGATCGGTATTAAATGAAAAGATAATACCGGAGTATTCCAATAAATCACTAGAGATAACTGGCTGACAGACAAACAGAAGAGATTTTTTCTATCCCCTAGTGTGATAGTTTCGGTAACGCTCAATCAATAAATATTAGTAAAATTTAGACAAGGATAAGTAGGAAACCCACATTCATGTATTTAAATATCTACTATGAAGATTTAAATAATATAATGTATTACCTTATATGTGCAGTTGATGTATTTTTTTACTGACAGTTCAAACATATAATACGCCGTTATTGTTCTTCCAGCTGTACGGGGCCCTTGCTGTCTGACAGTTCACTGAACTTGGTTATAGTTGCTTTGTCTTGTTATTAAACATTCCTCGACACTTATGGGATATTGACATTCCTGAGCAGCGTCATGTGCCAGGCCTTACTGAGGCCCATACTAGTTGAGCCATAATGAAAATCCTGCTGGATTATAAGCGAACTATTTGTTAATGATCTATTCAGTTTAAACTCAACATTGCGCATTTGAAATTCTTAAATTACTTTTTTATTTACAACGATGAACGATTTCAGCATGAACTTTTTATTACAATACAGCTATGCATATCCAATAAATACTTGTAAATACATTTCGTTACGTGTGGTGAAGGCAGGATGGGGAATATACCAATGCATTCTTATATAATATATTTCAATATATTATATAAGTCAAATTGCTTACTGGCTCACTAATTCCCCGACTTCAAGGTATCCGAGACTGCTGAAATTTTGTACACGTATGCCTGATGACAATTAGAAAAACTAATGAAGATCAAACAGCTAAATGCGTTGAAATGGGGTTGTATTTCTAAATGAACTACACTTTATTTTTTAAAAATCGTATGTCCTAGTAACGACTAAATCTTTGACAAAGTTATTGAAGAAGAATTTCGCGCCTCTTATAAAAGTGGGCGAAGAAAGGAGAAGACAAACATTGTAATTTATATTAATTTGAAGTGTAGTATTCTGGATTGCTCATTAATTACCTTTGGGCTGTAATGAAGTTTGCTAACTTTGTAGTAGTGTTATCACACTGACATATGTTATTTGTACGCATGCTTCTCCCTCAATCGTTGTAACCTTTTTTTAGTATTAGCTTTTATTTAAAGCAGGTCATAAGCGTTTACAGCATAATTTTATGTGCTCTATTAATGAATTGTTTCTGATTTAAACGAGACCTGGAGAAGTTTGTCATGTTAAAACTTGTATTGAACTCGGTCTGTGCTCGGAATAGTTGATACACAACTCAAGAAGTAATTAGGGATCCATTGAGAGGCCTAAAAATAAATGAAACCCAACACTGAGACGTAACCATTGATTAATTGCTTGGAAGTGTTTCTGAACTTTCGACAACGGGTGAGACCAACTGCAGACAACCATCAGTCTTATTTAAACTGTGTTTTGTGTTTAGCAGATCGATTTTATCTCTTACCAGGTCCTCTACAGTGGATAATTTACTCACAAGATCATTCATTAGTATTATTAAATATAAATTTATGTCTGTGCTGTGTGATCACTACCTATTAATGATGAGATTCTCCATCAGTTCCATCACCAAATTAGAGTGTCATTAAAATGAAACTGGCTTTACTTTAGAGAATAAGTTAGCTAGCAATCCCTTTATATCACTTAATTTCTGATGTGATATTGAAAAGGTTCCTGATACTACAAAATGATAGCAGAGGGAGAGTAGCAATCCATGGTATTGCGAGTTTTACTACAACATGATCAGCGTGTTGCTATGTATACTCGTACTGTATGTATTACTTGGAAGCGCTAATACACGGTTCATTCATCAAGGCCTACAAACGAACTTGCAACACATTACTCACTTTTTACTATCTCGTCGTTTTTTAATTTTTTTTATCAACATATAATATTTTCACTAAAATAAATGGAATTATTTTTTGTAAGGCAACAAACATCATGAGAAAACTCTCTTAAGTCTAATATTTTTCTCCATAATAATTTAACTTAATGCTTTATTTAAAACAAATGAAACAACCATATCCCAATTCACCTATGATGGAGGTGAGTCGATGACAGCTTAGGGTGCAAAATATTATATTCTCTCAATTTTCCGGTGGTTTTTAATATTCAAGTATTAATGCGCATAACATGGGCTTCAAAAGTATTAGATTTGAATGAAGTTGATAACATTTAAATTGTATTAAGAGGCGAAACGGGCCTTGTAAAGTTAATTTTATATTTGTTTGAAAAGATTTGACTGGCACAAAAGTTTTCTTCCAGGAAATCGGAGATACCAAGAGAGAAAAGAAAACATAGATGTCCTACTTATATTAAATAAAACAAGATTCTTATAGAAGGGTCTACTGATTTAGTAAATAAAATCATGTTGGTATCAGTTATCATACTAGAACTTTAAGCTATTATTTGATCATGTTTCTTGTAATTTAAGAAAGCTCTAATTGATCTAGTAGTTGGAATTCTGCGAGGGAATTACCTTCTGTAAGGGTAAAGTTTTCTGTATTCCTCATCAGCGGCAATAGCACTACCTTCACAAATACCATAAATAGTCATCATATCCTTAACCTGTACATAAGTGTGGCATTACTACTCAAATAATTAAATAATTACTAAAGACAAAACAATACCTACACCGACTGAAACTCAGTTACTACAAACAGAACAATACACACATGGGCTAAAACACAGTATGTTGTTCCTCTCAAAACTATTTAAAATCTTCAATTCTAATCATATAATTTTCTAAAAGCTGCATATTGTATTACCAACCTATGAAATAAAGATTTCCCGCAAAACATTATTCTGTGTTTTTAAATCAAATTAAATAATCCAGTACTGTATGTCAGCAGCATATGAATGAACTGCTAAACTCAATCTATTCTGTTCAATAATTTTTCATTTAAAAATGTATTAGCAAGAATTTAATTTGTTTAATGGGTAATTAACAATGGTATTGTTAATAAAATGTAAAAGGATACTGTTATGAATAAAACTTTGTTTCAACAAACATATATTCACTTTTTGTGTTCTTTATGTACAAAATTTTCTACGGAATAAAACTTTCTACAAACATTCACCTTGGGAAATATCAAGCAACTATCTTCGTAGATTCAAAAATTAGGAAATTTCGCACTATACTAACAAAAATGTTATAGAATAGAAGATTAGTCGGATTGAAGTGAAAGAATGAACCTGTTACTTATATCTGTCTGTCTGTGAGCAGAGTATCTCTAGAAGGAACTAACATATAGGCGTAGATAGTTACTAAGATTCAAGTGAAAGAATGAACCTGTTACTTATGTCAGTGTGTCTGTGAGCACAGTATCTCTAGAAGGAACTGACATATAGGCGTAGATAGTTACTAAGATTCAAGTGAAAGAATGAACCTGTTACTTATGTCAGTCTGTATGTGAGCACAGTATCTCTAGAAGGAACTGACATATAGGCATAGATAGTTACTAAGATTCAAGTGAAAGAATGAACCTGTTACTTATGTCAGTCTGTATGTGAGCACAGTATCTCTAGAAGGAACTGACGCATATAGGCGTAGATAGTTACTAAGATTCAAGTGAATGAATGAACCTGTTCCTTATGTCAGTCTGTCTGTGAGCAAAGTACAGTTCGAGGACTTTAGCTGTGCGCGTGACCTTCAGTGTGTGGTTGTAGACGGGAGGGGTGGCGGGTAGCATTATGCGCTGCGTCCCGAAAACATTTCCTGTGACTCATGGGTAAAACCCTCCTTTCAGAAATCGTAATGACCCAAATAACTCATCACATTTGCTAAAATCAGTCTGTTTTGTGACAGTGCTGATTGTGGTGGAATTAAATAATAAGAGAATACCAAATAATATCAATAATAGGACTTATACTTGTTTTTCAGTTGTTATAGTGTTGTCTAACGTGTTTTTGAAAATAAAGTATTTATCAATACTAATCTGCAAATCTAAATCGTGAGCTTAAAGTCGTTAAAGAGATTGTTGCGCCTTCATCTCAGCGGCTAGCACGTAAACGCAACCCGCCACACAGATAGCGTGTATTTGTTGAAAGGGTAGTATTAGGGCCCTATGAGCACAGCTAAATTCCTCCAACTTTTTTTGTATCTCTAGAAGGAACTGACATATAGGCGTAGATAGTTACTAAGATTCAAGTGAAAGAATGAACCTGTTACTTATGTCAGTCTGTCTGTGATCACAGTATCTCTAGAAGGAACTGACATATAGGCGTATATAATTAATAATATTCCAGTGAAAGAATGAAGCCGTCACTGACAAGATTAGGTTTGACTGATTGATAGTGAGGCCAATGTTCCCTGAACCTTATATTGGTTGATGATAAGTGAAGAGAAGACTATTAGTCGGATTTCAGTGATGGATGAAGTTGTTACTCTGAAGAAAATATCATTAGTAACTCCTGTTTTAATTCGCTCATATGAATTATTATGATAAAATTTATCACCTTGTTTGAATTCATATAATCAATTGTATTTATCACTCGATGGCTTCAAATAATTATTTATGTCGGTATGTCCGTGACCACAGTATCTCGAGAAGGAACCGACTTGTAGAGTAGCAATATTGCATGAAATCACTTCAAATAGACAATAATGATTTCTATCCATACATAGGATTTTGATGAGTGGTATTAAAACCTAACGACTCACTAGAATGGTACTATTTCTGAAGGGTATATATATATATATATATATATATATATATATAAATATATATACTTATTTTCTGTGTGATTCATTGATTCGTTCTTTTTTGATGTCTGTCTATCCATCTACTGGATACTGCAAGAATAATATGGGCCATAGGCCTTTATGTTGTATACATCTACAGCTAAACATTTTCGCAACGTTGTACAATCCTACCTTAAAGTAATATTACTTTTGGAAAATGTTAAAAGTAAGTTTAACATCCTTAATTATACAATTTCTCAATATTAAAATTAAACATTTACATCAGAGAGAGATTTTTACTTATAGTAAAGATGAAACCATGAATGTCTTCAGATATAAATCAAAATGAGATCCTTTTACAAGAGTAGGATGACTTCAAAATCAATTAATCGCCATCTTTGTTGTTTTTGTTTAATAATGGTCTAATACATTCTTTAGAAAAGACCAGTTATTTTTTTAACTTTATTCTCTTTTCAAAATTAATTTAAAAGCTCTTTTAATTATATAGAAATACTTTACATTTTAAAAACAACGATATGGTCAAACCAAACTCACAGTCAAAGCATTCCACTGTGGATTTTCACAAATTCAAAGACCGCTTCAGTATGCAAGTTCCTCATTTTGCAGCATTTCTTTGTATATATGTCGTTTTTCATTCCAGTATTACATAAAAGTATATTTTAGTTAAAATTATTATATATTAATATTATAATACATAAATTATTTGAATTATAATATTCTCATATATTGATACTTCAATTCACGTTTTTTGTCTTCCTTTCAATTATAAGATTAGTTTGAACAACGTATGTCTCTAATAAAATTAAACAAAAATTAGCCTATCAAGTGAAATAAAATAAGAAACGTTTATTTGAGATGGCATGTAGCCTATTATTTGTATATAAAGGAGTAACATAATATAGTGAAGCATATGATATTATATCGTCCCTCTTAGCTGACTGCAGTTCCAAATCCACAGTCTCTCTCAGCTGACCACAAATCCAATCCAATATTTCCTGCGAAATTACCACAGGTCCTTTTCGACTGTCTGTTTTATTACAATCAAGCTGTTTCCCGCGGCTTCGCAAACTTTTCGTAAACGTTACCCGTGTATGTGCACTTCTGGCTCAAGTAAATTATATTTCCAACGCCGATGTAGAGATTGCTTTGTTGCCACGATCAAGAAAATCTGTATAATTATGTTTTATAGCCACTGTACACGTGCATGTGTTTTATTATAAAGTGGTCTAACACTCAAGCTTTAAGTTCAGCCAGAAATTTATCTTATAAGACAAATATACATCATAACTTAGCGCCTTCAAATAGTGGTTGGCTATGAAATATTCGTAACTGTCTCGTAATTGCAGTTTATAATGTGCAGGCGCTTTGAAAACTATTATCTTTGGCAACGCCATCTGGAGGCGAGTCACATCAATAGACATAGCATAGAAACCTTCTTCGTGGAAAAATACATATACATACAAATTTTCGTAATGATCGGTCAAATAGATTACGATTCCATAAAGAACAAACACACAAACATTCATTTATATATATATATATATATATATATATATATATATATATATATTAATTTCAATAAATATTGAATCGCAAAAAAGTACTTGCTCCGCCGGGACTCGAACCGGATCTCTCACTTGCCGGGTGAATGTGCTACCATTACACCACAGAGCCCTCACTTTTTACGATTCAATTATTTTGTATTTGGCCGTTTTCTTTCACATATGTGTTTAAATAACCAAACTAACATATATAAGATATAAACTTTGGTTCAACTTTACATTAGCCATTATAAGTTTATATGTATATATCTATATGGTCACACTTTTATTTATATCTTACGTATTAATGTTTTCTGTAAGCAAAATAAATATCCTAATAAGACATTCAAACATTCAAAATGACATCGCAGTACCTTAACCTGTTTCAGTGTTATAATTTTTTATTAAAAGCTCATATAGACGGACAAAAAATAAACGAGGATGTTTTAGTTTTAAAAGAATTTTATTTTTTACTTTAACTTAGAGTTATTTTTTGTAAACAGGCCGTTTTCAAGTTTTCAATACCACGTATTTGTTCTATACGAAGAATAACTAAAGAACACAAGCTTTGTGTATTACGAGTCGTCTACTGTATCAAGTCTCAGAGATATGAAACATTATCGGATTGCGGTAGTACAATGAGATTCCTATTGTAAACAGACTGTATCAGCAGCACTCTACTGTTCCTGCAATCCCATCTCTCAGTCACTAACAATAACAGCATTGTGAATTGTCTTTCAATTACGATCGTATTCCTCTGTAGTTGCAATAAACGTAGAACATTTTAGTAAAGCATTAGGTATATTTCTCAACTTCATTACAACATGAAAATATACAGAGCCTAAAATAAAAATTAACTACAACTTAGAACCTATAAAAGGAATGTAGAATTATACATTCCACTTTCTAAAGGTTAGATAAATAAGCATTGTCACATTCAATGTTATACTTTCAAAGCAGCGTTTATATAATAAAGGTTCAGGTGAAGTATAGAGGGTACTGCAACATAAGAGTATGCTAAATTCAAACTTTGTCATCACCTTTTAACATATACTTTTCTCACTTTATTTTTAACTACGTAAATAGGATACAAGTTATAATTTCACATTGTCAAATCCCTTATGATTGCTCTCAGCTTCTTTCTCGTTACCGTAATGATTTCAATTAAAAATTATTAGCTGATGCTCAGCTGAATTCCATGGATTAATATGCATCATCATCGAACTCAGTCACACACACACACACACACACACACACACACACACACACACACACACACACACACACACACACACACACACACACACACACACACACACACACACACACACACACACACACACACACACACACACACACACACACACACACACACACATGTATAATTAATCTGCATGCACACTTTCAACTCCATAGCAACATGTATCACTATAACACATGTTAAAACTTTACATACTACACACAGATTGTTTACCAATTTATGTTTCGTGCTTGTTTCTCGCTGCAATCATAGTAACCCATAGTCAAGTGATGTTGGTGCTTGTCACTTCATGGAATTTGGCTGGGCGTAAGTGAATATGTTTACATTGGTCTGATGGATTTCATTTATACAAATTAAGCCTCTTGCAGAACTTCAAGTCTGTAGGTCATTTCGTTTTCGAGACATCGTGCGGACAAACATAGAGATACGTAAACAGAAAGAAGTAAAAACTTTCTAGATCCACGATTAATAGGCTTCGCTGCTATTTAGACAATTAAAATTGACAGTTAAAGTATTTTCATTTAAGTAGGTAGGCTATAATTGGACTTAATAAGAGGATATATCTTAAAGTGTTTTATTGGTACAACTACAGTTCCAATAATGAAATAAACTTTGAATGTATAACACAAAGAACTTAAAATAAAGGTAAATCACGTATGAATAAAATATAATGTTTTTGGACTAATAATATGTATGTTTATTTATCGAAAAATCAGATGCTTGAGTTTTAATAATTTACAACCTAGCCGCCGAGACGTAAATCACGAATCTTGAGAAGATAAAATATTGTTTCATTTAAGAACCATAGACTCTTTCCTTAATAATACATTTTGAATTGCACTCTTAAAAAAATATATAGGCTACATTAATTAAATTTGTATAAATGGTAATAGCTGAATTTACTTTCAAAAAACATTGAATCACAAAAAGTGCTTCCTCCGCTGGGAATCGAACCCGGGCGATTCACTTGCTGGGTGAATGTGCTACCATTACATCACAGAGCCCTTATATTAATATTTTTTATATATATGAACGTTCCCTTTTAACTGGGAACAAACTATGGACCTAGCATCCAATAATACCTATGCTTGAATGGTTTAGAATCCACATTAAAGAGCAGTTTCATACTGTTATTCGCGTTTGAAATGAATACACGTCACTATGCTAAGAATTGTACTTCTTATCAATGCGGGAAAACACAATTAATCAAAATATCATTTACTATCAAACTGCGGTCCTCTTTATAAATTTAATTTGTACGTTCATACCACCAAGCAAGTTACAGATATAAATATAATTTAAAATAAACTAGCAAAACATCTATTATCAGTTGACTATCGTTCTTTATTTTATTTTATTTATTACCAACAGAAGTGCTTGATAAAACAATTTGATATTGTTAACGCTGCTATCTCTCACTTTATTTGTCTCAGACAACAAACTTATGTCCACGATATTAGGCTTGCGTACAAGAATGTTTCCAGTTATGTGGAGGGGTAACGCTAAAATTCAAAGTAAATGCTGTTAAGCTCACAATTAGGGTTGGTTAAGGCCGTTCACAAGCCGCAATATAGCTTTAGTGGAATCTCCTGTGCGCTGTTTTGGAGTTAAACAATACCACGCCGCAGTGTGTATCTGCTCCAGTCTACTTTTTTCAATTACTGTAATACTCATTTTATAAACTGAAACGTATTTAGCCCAAATTCATTGTTTTGAGCGCTAAGTGTTATATAATATAATCGCATAAAACATTTAAACTTGTGTATGTGTGATGCTTAAAAATGTCCTATTTTCGTGTTTGGCTATTTTTTTAAATTTATTGTCTAATAATAATTTTTGGTAGTAATCTGTAAGACTGTTAAATCAAAAATTTAATTACACAACTCGCAACTATAAAATACTAAAGTCACTAGAGAAATCTCTTTGAAACATCATTTAGCTCATTAATCTTGTCAAGATTTATAACGTACTTTAGTGATGAAACGTTCAACACAGATTAAAAATAATAATCTCAATTCCAATTTAAATTTCTTACGGTTCATTCATTAACGAAAAGTAGATTTAATAGTTCGACAATTAGTATTTTTAATTAAATGGCGTTTGAAAATCTTTATTTTACTAATGCTCACGTGGCTTGCAAGCAATAAATTTAACTCAACCCATACTTCAATATCAGAAGGACTACAAATATCTTCCTACTCCTTAGAACTTGAGGTTCGTATACCATTTATATTTAAATTATAATTCTTTTAATACTGTAGATTGATTAGTATAAAACATAATTTGTCCTAATAGTCAGTTTACTTCCTGTAGTTAATTTATTCAGGTAATATAACGCCAAAATTTCTTTATTAATATATTAAGAGCTTTTATTATAATTTTCCACATTGTTTACCTACCAATTATTTAAGTTTTTGAATAAATAGAATAGATCTTGTGTTAATAACTTTGTTTGAAATATTTGTACAAAATTGTTGACATCATGAAATATGATGAAAAATGTATAGGAAGTATTACTATACTGTTGAGTCAAATATATATTAAAAGTAGAATAATGCAGATCATATTAATTTATATTGTAATTTTTAATCCGCTATTATGAATACTTATATTTTATGTAAAGTTAAGGAGTTTTGCTGAATGTAAGCCGTTATAAGTATTTTTTTTGTATTTAAAAATTTAACATTTTATACAATTCACCACGACAGGGATGTTCGCTCAAATATCTAGAGATCACGAAATATTCAGAAGATGAATGAAATAAAAATCAAACTAGTCTAAAACTGGATCAGAAGCTCCATCTGACCTCATGCACCTGGAAATGAAAAAACAGAGACGCAATCGATGAGGAACTCGCTGAGTGGACACTATGCAACTGGTCCTCAATCGTTTAGTTTTATTCCACGAACAAAAAATTAACACCCTGTGAATGTGTATATATATATATATATATATATATATATATATACAGTGGTCGATTTGAGACGGAACGCGGCGGAACGGCGTTCCGGGACCAAAACAATTAACACCCTGTGAATGTGTATATATATATATATATATATATATATATATATATATATATATATATATATATATATACAGTGGTCGATTTGAGACGGAACGCGGCGGAACGGCGTTCCGGGACCTCTATCCTTAAAAAAAAAAATAATAATAATAATAATAATAAGCTGTACCAAAAAGCCAATGAAACCAAAACTAAATTTTTGGTTGGTGAGTTAATGATCAAATTTATTATGAACATCAAATTCTTGAAATATATGATTACTATAGTTTACCTCGCAATCAATAATAAAACATTCAAATGTATCACGAAGCTATCTCGAAGTGCCTACAATTTTTAAAATGCACCAGAAGCCTCTTAATCTTTCCTCCTCCACATGCGTCCTCCCCTCCGTCAGTGGCATATAGACTCGCCAGATTACTAATTCCCCCCCACATGTTCCCTCTCCTCCATCAGCGACGTATAGACCCGCCCGTTTGGCTGTGTCGACGTGTCGTATTACGCATTCGCTCAATTGCTCAGTAGTAGTGGTTTCAAATGTGTATGCGCCTCTCCATCGAAAACGTGGTTTTCTTGCATTTATTATGTTACTTCATTAAGGTTACATATTTTTCTGTGTTTGTATTTGTTAGTGAAGTAAAATGAACAAAAAATTAAGAGATTACTTTTCGTCTTCGGGTGACAGTAAAAGAGTTAAACGAACTGTTGCATGTCCAGACAACCATTAACAACAGATTTCATCGACGTCACAACCATCTTCTAGCAGTGAAAAGGTAACCAGATTTGAAATTAATGTGAAACCCCCTAAATAAAAAGAACAGCAGACTGAATGCAACAATGACTTGCCAGATTGTTGGAATAACTCGCAAAAAACAGAATTTTGCAAAAGGTATGATTGGTTGTTTATTAAAAATGGAATGTTAGGATGTAGGACTTGTAAGGAAGAAAAAAAACAGGCATGAACATTTCAAAAGAATGGGCAATATAATATGGTGACACAAAAGAGAAAAAACAAACTTCATTAAGCAAAAAAATTCATAACCACAAAGAGAGGCCATAAAGCAGCAGACGAAATTTTATCCGAAGCTAAAGACGGAGCATTGGAGAAAAATATCTTGAAACAGCGTTCGCAGGAAAAAAAAGTGACTGAAAAAATATTACGAACGGCATACAAGGTTGTTAAAGAAAATCAATCCTTCAATGATTTTGAAACATAAATAGATTTGGAAGAACTTAACGGGATTAACATGGGTCGCATTTTACATTCTGACAAAGCTTGTGCTAACTTTGCTTTACACATCAGTAAGGAAGTGAAGAAAAAATTTGTAAGTGAAATTATTGAGAATGAGACACAAATAGGTCTGATTATTGATGAACCCACTTCCTTAAGTAATAAGTCGAGTTTTATTGTATACGTCCGGTGTGCTTTGAAAAAAACTGGTATGAGTGGCTCCACTAACGTATTTCTGAATCTGGTAGAACTTGATGGTGTTACCGCTAAAGAAGTATTTGACTCTTTAATGAACTGCCTTCATTCAAATGGGTTATCTGAGCAGTTTTTAAGCGATAACTTGAGAAGCTTAACTATGCTCGGAAAAAGCAAAGGAATTGGGTCATTATTTTGTCAGAAATTCCCTTCTATTATTGTCTGGCACTGTGCAAACCACAGACTTGAGCTGTCAGTTTCAGACGTTATTAAATCTGTTTCAGGAGTAAGCAGATTCAAATCCTTTATTCATAAACTCTATGTTATCTATCACGACTCACCAAAGAACAGTATGGAAACTCCGGAACTGTGCGAGTCTATTAGAGGCAAAAATTTTAAAAATTGGAAGAGTTTTGAGCACCCGTTGGGTCGCATCTAGTTTCAGGTCTGTCTCAGCTGTATGGGTCCTACGAGGCGTTAGCACAACACTTCAAAGAAGCTTCAAATGATACAACTAGAGACAACAAAGAAAGAAGTACTTTTTCTGGCCTCCTCAACAAAATCACAGATACAAATTTCATATTAGACCTGGGTTTGATGGCTGACGCTTTACAAGAGCTTTCAGAACTAAGTGAAGCTTTACAGCATTGCAACGCAGATTTGAGCTATGCAAATAGAAAATTGCAAATCGTAGTTGCTTTATTCTAAGAAAGGAAAAAAACTCCTGGTCTATACTCTAAAATGGCCCAAGAAGCAGTTGACAACTTGTCTTTTTTCAGTGTTCCTCTCCAAACAAAAGCTGGTCGAGTAAACGACCAACCGATGAACCCGGAAATATTTTACGGAGAACTAAAAACGTCTATTGAAGCGAGAATGTTAAATGAAAAAGACACTAAGTTAGCAGAAACTTTCAAAGTTATGGACACTAGAAACTGGCCTGAAGACATCCCAATAACGTTCGGAGAAAACGAAATGAGGGAACTTGCTTCCAGGTTTAAGCTTAATGAAAGGAAGTTAACAAAGGGTTTCAGAAAATATATCTACTCCAGAACGTTACCAGACAGCCTCTGTCGGCTCGAGCAATCGATCAACTCGGTTGCCATTTCTTCAAGTGAATGTGAAAGAGGGTTTTCTCAAATGAATTTAATAATAACACCTCTGAGATTGTCACTCAATATTACAACGGTGTCTGGCCTGTTGTTTGTAAAAATAAATGGACCTCCTCTCCGGCTGTTTCAGCCAGAAAAGTACGTTGACACTTGGCTTGTTTCTGGACACCACTCAGTGCTAGCTGTCAAAAGTAAGAAGAGATCAAGAAAAAAGAAATACGATGAAAACGAGTTAAAGTTTTGGACTATATTTAAAAAAGAATCAGAATACAAAAAGTAACGCTATATTGCTCTACTGCTATTTATGTTAATAAAGAAGTTTGAGTTCTATAAAATCTTCTTGTTTCCTTTCAAGAACCTAATTCTTTACAAAGGCAAACACTGTTTAGTGGTGATGGAATAATATATAATAGAAGGGGGGTGGGGGATAAGTCTCGGCAGGTTGTAGTTCCGGTACCTCAATTTCTAGAAATCGAGCACTGTATATATATATATATATATATATATATATATATATATATATATATGTTTTATAGTCATCGTATGTTACTTTCATTCAAACATTAGAATATTGTCAAAGAATATTTTTAAATAAGAAAAATACTTTGAAGTTCACACACTGATCTTACTAGGAAGTAGTAACAGTAAATTTTTCATCTTTAAAAGTCAAAATTACCCTGATTATTCCAAGCTGTATATATATTGAATTTTAAAGTATTGCTCTCAAGTTAACTGTAAAGTTTGTTCATATGATGTCCACGGTGTTGTTGTACATGCTTGAACTAACAGTCCGTCCGTCATGTTAAGAATTTTATTTATTGGATGAATGTTATAGGGTTGAGTAAGAAGTTTGCTTACAGTCGGTTTATACGAAAGGCCGTTCTCTGCATCATACTTCAAATAATATTAATTGGGTAAAGGTTTTTTTAAAGTACCAATGAAGTAGCTTACACCAAAATTGTTTAGTAAATAACAGTAAATAAGTATTTAAAGAGTAGAATCAAATTTATGTAAAAAAATATTCCATGAATCTGGAATAAATAATCTTACCATACATTTCTGTGGTAAATTATTAAACCTTCGCAAATCAAAATATCACTAAATAATTCTCAAAAACTTTGAGCTATACCGACCTCTACAAATACAAGTTTCAATTTAAAGTTTAAAAGTTAAAAATGCTTGAAAAGAAATAAAAGTAACACATAAATTTACTACAGATATTCTGTAATAAAGATTTAAAACATATCTAAATTTATCGCTACATAATAAATAAAGCAACAAAGTAATTCAAAGAATTTTAAGTAAAAAAAGTACCCACATTATTTAAAGTGCAAATGTAGGAAATTTTTTAAATTAATAAAAACAATTGAACAATATTTCATAAGGCACAAAAAAATTATAATGATTAACCTCAAAAGTAATATTAATATTTGTAAAACACAATCAATTTCGAAAATTAAAACTCAAAATTTTCATTTTGATTTTATTTCATAAGAGAAAATGAATTTTTCAACCGTGATTGAATCAGATGATTTTTTTACTAAGTAGGTTTAGTCAAAAGAGAGCCTAACTCTTTAGACACAACCGCCGAGGCTGCTGCCCACTCGTGCCTGCCAGCGCCAACAATGCTTCACGTTTAATTTACTTATGTAGACCCCTTATTTTTATGTACAATAAATTATTTATTTTAGTTGTCGCTTTTTGTAGATTAGCTAGTAAAGTGGTTTTATCTTATACCATTACAAAATTATAGAACATGTGTCTAAAACATAAATTGAAAGAATATTTTTATAATTAGCGTAACTATAAAAGAAAAGTAAAATGACGAAAAACAAACAGCTCTGTAAAGGTCATTATTGATTAGAAAAATTTATAAGAGTAGTCCTTTATTTATTCCAAAATAAAATGTAAACATTTGTTACAAGTTTTTAAAGTTTTTAATAAGGTTTAAAATGTGTTTTTCCTGATCGGCTGATTATTCGAAAGTTGGCGATTTCGCGTGAACCTAAGCGGTCTAATCAATAGGACGTTGGTCTCCAGAGGGTTAAATAATTTTTTAAATATAATTATTTAATTAATATACGTTATAAACCATCATGTAGAACATACAGCAAGAATTATAGTTAATTTTTATATTTTGTAAATTTATTTTCATTATTGGTCGTAAAGTACAAAAGCGATGAATGGTACAAATTACCATATAAAACAAAAGAAATGTTACAATAACTCCACGACTTACATAGTTTAACAGTTCGCTTTTCAGCATAAAGTACTGGTAAAGCATAAAGCAGGTAACAATGACAGATACTCTTGGGATATCGAGGGAGTGCTAAAGCTTTGTCTTGAGTAATAATTACTTAACAGCCCAACCCCTTCGTTCTCCTCCCACCAGTAAAGTGACGATAAACCTGCGGGAAACAACCTTTTCTAGATTAAATGGATTTTATACATTGCTATACAGGATTCTGCTAAAAGGGATTTTATTAGCTCGGTGGTAAACACAAAGAATCAAGTTTTCTATTACCATTTAACAAATATTTATTTGTCATTAATGTAGTGTAATTGCTTCGGATGAGCAATTTACCTGCGTAAAACACATAATGTAACATGCATACCAACTACTTCAATAGTGTATGATTATGCTAAACAAAACCAATAGTTTGAGTTGACGAAATTGACTATTGACAAAAATTAACTCTCACAACTCATTTCATAAATATAATTTTAGTTTTAACTGCCGAAGTGTAAGTGTGAGGGTTTATAGAATAACTTAGTAAAGTTAAAATACTACCTGGTACCCAGAAAGCGTTATTAAAAATTTTTCGCAAGTAACTGTAGTAAATAGTTTTATCTATCTGAGTAACAGGTGATGTAAACTTCTACATTTTTTAATTACTTTGTGTTGCGCTTGTAACAAGAAGTAATTAGAATGAATTAATGTATTTAAGAATAAATATACAGAAAAAGTTATACAGCAACCAATGTACGTACGACCAAACACGTATTATCAAGAGTAACTATGTAATTAAAAAAAATTAAAACTGATTCTTGTTTAAAAATGTTCCTATCGGTTTCATATTCCATACACATTCACAGCGTGTTAATTTTTTTTTTCGTGGAATAAAACTAAACGATTGAGGACCAGTTGCATAGTGTCCACTCAGCGAGTTACTCATCGATTGCGTCTCTGTTTTTTCATTTCCAGGTGCATGAGGTCAGATGGAGCTTCTGATCCAGTTTTTTAGACTAGTTTGATTTTTTATTTCATTCATCTTCTGAATATTTCGTGATCCCTAGATATTAGAGCGAACATCCCTGTCGTGGTGAATTGTATAAAAATGTTAAATTTTAAATACAAAAAAATACTTATAACGGCTTATATTCAGCAAAAACTCCTTAACTTTAACATAAAATATAAGTATTCATAATAGCGGATTAAAAAATTACAATGTAAATTAATATGATCTGCATTATTCTACTTTTAATATATATTTGACTCAACAGTATAGTAATACTTCCTATACATTTTTCATCATATTTCATGATGTCAACAATTTTGTACAAATATGTCAAACAAAGTTATTAACACAAGATCTATTCTATTTATTCAAAACTTAAATTATAATAAAAGCTCTTAATATATTTATAAAGAAATTTTGGCGTTATATTACCTGAATAAATTAACTTCAGGAAGTAAACTGACTCTTAGGACAAATTATGTTTTATACTAATCAATCTACAGTATTAAAAGAATTTGAATTTAAATAGAAATGGTATACGAACCTCAAGTCCTAATGAGGAGGAAGAGATTTTTTAGTCCTTCTTATAGCGAAGTATGGTTTGAGTTAAATTTATTGCTTGCAAGCCACGTGAGCATTGGTAAAAATTAGTTTTCGAACTATTAAATCTACAATTCGTTTAATGAATGAATCGTAAGAAATTGAATTTAGAAGTGACATTATTATTTTTAATCCGTGTTGAGCGTTTCACCATTAAAGTACGTTATAAATCTTGACAAGATCAATGAACTAAATGATTTTTCAATGAGATTTCACTAGTGACTTTAGTAGTTTATTGTTGCAAGCTGTGTAATTGAATTTTTGGATTTAACAGTCTTACAGATTACTACCAAAAACGGTTATTAGACAATAAAATAAGAAAATAGCCAAACACGAAAATAGGATATTTTTGTATGCACCAGACACACACAAAATCTAAATGTTTTATTCTATGACACTTAGCGCTCAAAAACAATGAATTTGGATTGAATACGTTTCAGTTTATAAAAATAATACTATATTAATTGAAAAAAGTAGATGGAGCTGATACACACTGCGGCGTGGTATTGTTTAACTCCAAAACGGCGCACAGGAGATTACACTAAAGCTATATTGCGGCTTGCGAGCGGCCTTATCCAAGCCTAATTGTGAGCTTAACAGCTTTTACTTTGAATTTCCGCGTTACCTCTCCACATAACTGGAAACATTCTTGTACGCAAGCCTAATATCGTGTATACCAGTTTGGTGCCTGAGACAAATAAAGTGAGAGATATTATCGTTAACAATATCAAATTGTTTTATCAAGCAGTTCTGTTGGTATTAAATAAAATAAAATAAAGAACGATAGTCAACTGATAATAGATGTTTTGCTAGTTTATTTTAAATTATATGTATCCTCAGTAAGTTGCTTGGTGGTATGAACGTACAAATTAAATTTATAAAGAGGATCGCAGTTTGATAGTAAATGATATTTTGATTAAGTGTGTTTTCCCGCATTGATAAGTACAATTCTTAGCACAATGACGGTATTCATTTCAAACGCGAATAACAGTATGAAACTGCTCTGTAATGTGGATTCTAAACCATTTAAGCATAGGTATTATTGGAAGCTAGGTCCATAGTTTGTTCCCAGTTAAAAGGGAACGTTCATATATATAAAAAATATTAATATAAGGGCTCTGTGATGTAATGGTAGCACATTCACCCAGCAAGTGAATCGTCCGGGTTCGATTCCCAGCGGAGGAAGCACTTTTTGTGATTCAATGTTTATTGAAAGTAAATTTGGCTATTACCATTTATACAAATTTAATTAATGTAGCCTATATATTTTTTTAAGAGTGCAATTCAAAATGTATTATTAAGGAAAGAGTCTATGGTTCTTAAATGAAACAATATCTTCTCAAGATTCGTGATTTACGTCTCGGCGGCTAGGTTGTAAATTATTAAAACTCAAACATCGGATTTTTCGATTAATAAACATATATATTATTAGTCCAAAAACATTATATTTTATTCATACGTGATTTACCTTTATTTTAAGTTCTTTGTGTTATACATTCAAAGTTTATTTCATTATTGGAACTGTAGTTGTACCAATAAAATACTTTAAGATATATCCTCTTATTAAGTCCAATTATAGCCTACCTACTTAAATGAAAATACTTTAATTGTCAATTTTAATTGTCTAAATAGCAGCGAAGCCTATTAATCGTGGATCTAGAAAGTTTTTACTTCTTTCTGTTTACGTATCTCTATGTTTTGTAGCGGTCCCAGTTTTGCTCAGTCTAGGGGGTGGGAAGGGTAGGTGTGGTTTTCACAAGTAGTAGAGTTAACTGTTAACGGTACTATCCGAGGGCGCCACCTTGTTTCCAGTAGTAGTGTGGTAGGAGAACGGAGTCAGAACAAGGAAAAGACCCGTTACTGAATGATGTTGTAAAATTAATGACCTTGTAACCAACCAAAGTAAGAGTGAGTTAAATACAAGGTAAATCTAAGAAAATTAAATACATGTAAGAAAGCTAAACTCATTCAATGTAATCATTAAGTTTAGAAAAATTCAAAGAGCCTGTTGTTTGGCTTAATTCTAATCACTTAATACTCATTTTGCCAGATATGACAAGTTACACAGGCTGATAATGAAAACCCAAACGAGTTGAAAAGAGCATTTTTTATTGCACAAGAAACATTTATCAAATGAAATATTTATTAAAATTATGTAATTTTACATTTCATATCATAGAAAAAGGTTTGATGATTTTATATGATTTCTGAAACTGAACATGTCTTAACGCTCTGGTATGATTTTTTTTAAACTTTAATCCAGATTAGTTTTATTATAGTCATCTACCAGAAAAAGGTATCAAAAAATCATTACTGTTTTCTTATATTACTATATAGTGGTAAATATCGTAAAAAATTCTGTTTCCTTATTATTTTATAATACTCGTTATCTTACAATAATTATGTTGATTTTAGTGATCATATATTACGCTAAATTGCCATGCTAAGTTATGTCATTAGCTTTCTGGCCTATCTTCGAGGATACGAATTGAGATATTAGAATTTGATTGAGATATGGAACGTTCGTTTCTGGTCCTTGATGTGTGATATTTAGGGTTAACCCTAATTTAAATAATAAATTTACTTAATAAAATGAAAATTTTAAATAAAATTTAGGATATAAGTGCACCTTTTTAGGGTTGAAATTATTCATTAAGGTTTTTGAGTTGACCTATTTATTGAACTGTTTATCCATAAGGTATATTTAAGAGATAGATCAATAAAATTTCATATTTATTTTAATATAAAAAACTACTACTTAAATGAGTTATGACATAGACACAATTTAGGGAATTGATTTCAATTTGTTAATGTATTAGGTCTAACTAATTCTGAACTGTATGATTAGCAGGTACACAATATCGTTTAAAAACAAACGTAAATATTGTCAAACTGAAATATTGATTAAAAAAAAACTATACTAAATTTATAGAAAGACTAGTATTGATCTGTTTGCATATTCAGTATCAATTTGATTAGTTTATTTTACAATGTTCATGCTTTATTATCGAATAAATAGTTTTCCGTGAACAAATTAGAAAACATATTTAGTGGAGGATTGTTTAAAAGGTCACGTTACGCCGTTGAAGTTGTAAAGTGGTTTAGCGAAATTAGTTAGGTGCAGATCATAAATTTGTATTATTATAAGTAATCATAGTTAAGAAATGACTATACAAATTTTGATTTTAATTTTGCAAAGGATTGGAACTTTACCCTTGAGTTTTGATAAAGTCAACAATAAAAGAGTTACAATTAGGTACAGCAAAGGCCATGTATTTTCCAAGACAGTTCAACAACTCTTGTTATTTTCACTTGTACTATAGGCTTTATTTTATGATCCCTACCAAAAATATGAATTGGTTCTTTGTGGTAGTGTATGCTGTGAAAGCTTTAACCTACAGCATGAATACATTACTCTGCGTACTACAAACACAAAAAGCTCTCGTATGCTTACAGAGAGCTTTAGATGTATTCGAAAATATCATAAAGAAACCCGACTTTAAATTAACATATTATTTAATGATGTTTCACATTTCTTACAATATCATAAAAACTGCCACAATTACTGTAGTGCATTACAAAACCAATAATATACATTTAGCTATCGTTCCATGGATGTTCCTTCATGCTTGATTTCACTTTGATGTCTTTAAATTGGTGCATCATAACTGTCTTCTCTGTAGTCAAAGCAGCATACGCTGACATCAACAAACAGATATTACGGGCTGCCTTAGATAGAAGCAACTCTAGAAACATATCACTAGGAGAAGTAAACAGTCTACTGGAAAATTACTGGAGTGCTGGAGAACTTTTGGATACTTCGACCTCCACGTTTGGTCCTCATATTCTGCTCTTTGTATTTAACACCTTTTCTGAACTGTTGTGCCGTGTTTATCTTATAACAATTAGTATAGATAATAACGCCACCTTAATAAATAGCATCATCACAGTGAAGCTTTTAGTAGATGCAGTGGTAGTCATCGGTAGGTGCGAAAGCTGTTGCTGTCGTAAGGGCGAAAACACTACCATTGTTATACAAACTGACTAGAAGGAAAATCTCACGTTTTGGATGATGCAACAATAACAACAATCAAATGGTTAGAAAAACAAATCATTATCAGAAGTATAGGTATCTCTGTCTGTGGTATTTTTCGTCTAGACAATACACTATTCTACCTCGTAATAGTTCAAGTATTTAACTATTTCACCTTCCTTTTGCAAAATTAAAGCTTTTGAGTAGTTTGTATTTTATAATATTTTGATTAGATCTGTTAAAAATCCTTGCATAGAATTGTGTATTTAACCATCTCCACAATCCGCAATAATTAATATTAATTAAACGGAAAATTGAATAAATTCTACTATATGAAAACTCAATAAATGTTTGTTACTCAATAAAGCAGTTATTTTTACATATGTTGTTGTCCCCTGCCCTTCTCAGAAATTTTTGCAGTTGTTTTCTATAGTGACCGTGTTTCAAATTCCTTTGCCAACATATTTGGACCTGTTAATGTTCGAGTTACATAGTAAGTATTACTTTTCAATTTACAAACCACAAACTTGATCAAAAGGCAACTGCAGTCCAAAAAGTTAATTGCAGATTTAATTAAACACGCAGCAATAATAAGTTGTAAAGTACAAGATTAATCTTTTTTTTGTTAACAAATCAATTTGCTCACTTCATACTTCAGAATATCCTTAAAATTACATGTAATTAGTTTACGTTTTGGGAATATCGTGAAGGTATTAGATCACCATTCATATCTTACTTTACCTCTTGACTAATGAAATATATATTTTCAGATAAAGGTACTATTACCTCGAGAAAGCACTTTGTGGAAATATAATTACGTACTGTTTGTAAAATGTAATTAGTAAAGTGGAGTTATATACAATCGAAAATAAAATTTTCTTCTTTTAAATGATATTGAAAATAAGCATAATTCATATTTTATTCAGACAGACTGAAGGCCATGCCGTAGCATAAATATTTAAATATGTTTAATCGTAAGTTCAATATTGACTATAGGCACTAAGAGAAACTGTTTACACGCCCTCATTCTAAGGGCGGTGAAACTTGTACAAAATTGCTTCTGCAAGTACTGAGAGCTCGTGAAAACACTCAAAACAATTTTATCTCGTGTAATTTTCAACAGTTCCTCTTTTAACTTCGATCATATCGCAGTATAACATAAACAACAAACTGATTACACTTTAAAATCCCGTAGTTTGGGTAAAAGTTAATGTTTTAAGTTCAGTTTTATACTATCGTAACGAATTATTTTAATTGTTAAAGTTAAGTTATATACTAACGTAAGTTAAAATCTTCTATTAAGAAGCTCCTTATTTATCATGTTAAAAATAAGCATGGTTCACATTATTTTACTCATACTGACTAAAGGCCATACCGGAGCATAAATTAAGATTTTCTTAGTCGTACTTTTAATACAATGTATGCAATAAGAGGAAAATTGTTAAAAGGACTTTATTTTAAATTTATTTTAATTCAAGTTCTCAGAACTGGTAAACATATAGACAAATCTCGTAAAATAACTTAAATAAATACTAATGAAATAAAAACTAAAATAAAAAATTCTCTAAGGTAGTTTCGAACAGTTACTCTCTTTTAATAATTTATCAAATCTCAGTCTAAATTTAAACTATACGCTGAGTATACTTTAACATTACTATGGCTCTATTTGCTTTAACTTATGCAGACTTAACACAATGTTACAGATTGGCAATGCGATGTTCTGTTAATACTGTTACGCCTTCTATACGGACTTTGATGGCTGGTTTGACAGTTTTATAGTGTGAAGTTTATTTATCCATGCATAAAAAGAGTTAAAAATGTCACTGCTTATTTAAAAAACATATATAAAATGTCCGATCTTCAAACATTAAAAAGTTGTGTTAAGTATGCGGCATTTCCATTACATCTGCTAACTCAGTTCAAGGCATGACTACCGAATAATGTTAAGAAAAAAAACTGTTTATAGTCAGCAATAATGTTGAAATACAAAGAAAATTAATAAACATTTTACAACTTTCAAAGTTTACTTAATTAATATCCTATTTATGAAAATCTTTATGAACTGTAAAAAGGGATATCGATAAATAATGAGCTAAACGCAGTGATAATGACTAACATCAAAAATACAATAATTACTAAATATATTCATTAGCTGTGTCTTACGAAAAGTTTTTACTTAACGAGAATAGAATAATGGTGCTCCTCCTCCACTAAAACTTACTATACCACAGCGGTCTGTCTAGAAGATATGTTAGTGATCATTCAAAGGTTTTTCCGATAACAGGAATAAACAACTAAGCTACTCCTAATCTTAAATTTCAATTAGGTAATACTGTAATATAATATTTTACATAAAAATATTAACCACCAAAATAGATTTTAAATAACAACTATAGTGTAATAGTGACTATACTGTTATCGTTAGTTAAACACTGTTTATTTGCAAGAAAATAGTCCACATTTTTTATTATTTAAAATTTTCGATCTTCAATAATGAACGTTAGTAACCTCCTTTATAATGAAGTGTAACAATGATTTGGTGAATAATTCCAGTAGTGTATTAAATATTCCAAATTTATGTGCATTAAATAAATGTTTAACTTGATACTAGTCAATGGGCTTGTGTAAAATTTCAGCATCAATTTTAAATGCATAGATATATTTTTAGTATAAAAGATTTTGTGAGACATTAATGTTAAAAATCCAACAATTTATCTGTAAGGGCCGAGAGGATTGAATTTTGAGAGCTTAAAGTTTTAAAGCCACTTACTTTTTACTAGTATTTTCGTCGGGTCTTCTCTTGAATATTCATATTTCCCAAGTGGGCAGTAAAATAACAATTTCTATTGTTTTTTATAGTCATTTATAATTAATATATTTTATAACATAACTGCGTTGCATTTAGGTAATCTTTTCTTGCCAAATATTTACTTTTAATACTGTACTTTTATGTATAATACAAATTTGGTTGAAAACAAATTTAAAATTCCAATATAACTATACACAGTTCAAAATCGAAGTGGAATACATACAAAACTACCAATTTTATATCTTCCTTATTTATTGTCAGCATATTGAAGTTAGTTTTGTTTCTAGAATATTATAGTTATAAGTACAGTAAATATGAAATAAATCTATAAATTTCCTAAAAGAATTAAGAAGGAAACAGAATTTTTCACGATATTTACCATTGTTGTAGTGATATAATAAAACAGTAATGATGTTCTGATAACCTTTCTCTGGTAGATGGGCTATTATAACACTGTTCTTGGAAAATAAAAAAAAAAAATCATACCTGAGCCGTTGAGACATGTTTAAGGTCAAGAAATCACATAAATCAGAATGGGTCCAAGTTTGTAGAAGCCCTTTGAACAATTCCCTTATGATTGGTCGGCCTTTTCATCCGTAATTTATGCGTTGATTCGATAGATCATAAATGACAGCCTGCTGATTCTCTTGAAAACAAGAGAAATTTTACGAGGCACGTTTCGCCTTTAAGACAATGTCATTGCTTTCAGTTTTATTTCAGGTCTGATAAATAAGCATTAATGCTTAATCATTATAAATCACTGGTAGATTGGTTGAACATAAGAGATTACTCCCTACAATGATATCCTTCATAAATAAACCAGTTACATTATCCTCATCACAGCATTCGTACACTCTCAGTAATTTTTTTTTAGATAAAGAATTGAAAAAAAAATGAATAAAAATTATACTAGAATCAGTTATTTCATGATACTCGTTATCTTATAAAGAATAATTATGTTGATTTTAGTGATCATATATTACGCTAAATTGCCCTGGCTATACTATGCCATTAGCTATCTGGCATATCTTCGAGGACAAAAATTGAGATATTAGAATTTCATTGAGATATGGAACGTTCGTTTCTGGTCCTTGATGTGTGGAATGTGTGGTAGCTTTTCTATATTTTATATATAAAATCCAAAGGTCTATCTCATTGTAAGTTTTATGTTCATTCCGTGATAAATCTTTCTATCTTGCACCAGAAATGAAGTGATAGGAAGGACAGCTTTCATTGTATTGTTTGTATACTTATCACTTGGAGTGGGGAATGGAACTGGGGATCTCAAAATTAATAAAGAGTGATCATCGGCACAGAAATGAGTTTATAATACGTGATTCACACTGAAATATTCATATTAGGCTTGTAATATGTCTTTTGTGTTGTTGTAATATGTTGTTGTTGTTGTCGTTGTTGTGTTGTGTTGTTTTTATTCACCTGGTAAGAGATAGATTCGATCTGCTAAACACAGAACACAGTTTAACCAAGACTGATGGTTACTTGGAGATGGTCTCATCCCCTGTTGAAAGCTCAGAGGCAAGTTCTAGCAATTAATCAATGGTTACGTCTTAGTGTTGGGTTCCTTTTATTTGGGGTCTCTCACTGGATCCCTAGTTCTTGAATTGTGTAAAAACTATTCAGTCCAGGAGTGTTCGGTACACGTTTTACACTTTTCTCCAAAACGTTACGGCTTAATGTGTAAAGAAATGTAAATAGGGCATTTTATTTCATTTAAAAATTGCTTAAAGCTTCAGACATTCACCTAGTATCAACTCATTTACGTTTTAAACAATTATACTCTTTTAGAGCTCATAAAAGTATGCTGTACTTAATAACGACCTATTTTACATTAATTTTAATAGTAAAAAAAGAGGATTGGGATTCGTAACACGGCTGAATATTAAAAACCATTTAGATAAAAGCGTTTCGAAATTTGCCTAAACCAGGAAGTTTTTCCATAGATAATTAATGAAAAATCCAGAATAGTGCATCTAGAATTAATATAAACTAGAACAATTTCTCCTCGTTTTTTCTTCCTCTAGGTGTATTTAATAAGAAGCTTGAAATTCGTAATTCTTTGACATAAACTTGGCTACGTCTTTAGTCGTTACTAGAACATCGAGAAGTCGAAAAACAAAATCTACTTTTTTTACAGGTGCAACCCCATTTTAAAGCCTAAAATTGAATTTAAGAAAGATTAAAAATTTTATAATTTTTTCTATTAATCATTAGGCACAGGTGTAAAATTAGATTACACAGTTAAAGAATGCTATATTTTACGAAAATAAGTTAGGGCTAAGAATCTATCTCTCTAAAACTTAACCTCAATGGAGTAAATGTAAATTCCGAATCACAACCAATGGCTGAGTATGCAGGCTGCTTGTTAGGACAGGGGAGGGAGTGAATGAAGGTTTTGGCTTTTATATACAGGGATATTATATTAGAATTTCTTAATTCTCAGTGTTGCCCTTACCATGCGTTATGTAATTTGTTTATTTATTTGATACGAGTAGCTGTATTGTATTGAAAAATGTTATCCTAAAATGATTTACAAATGTAATAAACAAGATTAAATAGTTTAAGAAGCTCTTAACTGTACAATGTTTAATAGTACTGTGTAATCCAACATGATTTTCATTATAGTTCAACTAGCAAGGGCTCAGGGTTGGCGCTTGACGCTGCTCAGGAATTTCAATACCCTATAAGTGTTGAGGAATGTTTAATAACAAGACAAAGCGACTATGAGATCAGTGAACTGTCAGACAAAAAGGTCATGGTTAGAAGAAAAATTTAGTAAACAATGAAGACGTATGATATGTTTAACTGTCATTTAACATACATCAACATCACATATAATATGATTAAATATATTAACTCCATCATGTATTGAAATATATAGTCTCTCGTTCAATAAGGAATACGCATAATTTATATAGTCCAATAATTCGAAGAGAGGTTTCTTTTTGAAAGGTGATAAAATAAAATAATTGTTTATTATTTTGTAGCCACTAGGCATCAATCGGCGAGCTATATCAAAAGCATTCTGTGTAGAAAGAATGCACGCTTTCTGCTTACTCTGAGCTAAATTTTACTAATATTTATTGATTGAGCGTTAGCAAAACCTAAGCGATAGAGGCGGAGAAATTTCACTTATGTCTGTGTGACTTTAGCCCAATATCCTTATAACAAACTGATTTAAAAATCCGAAAATTTGCATGAAGCTTAATGTGTATATTGGATACGTTCAGTTCAATAATGGTGCATATCAGTCCATGCTATCAGGCTTAAGTTTTTTGCAGTGGTATAGTGGTCAATCCAGCTCAGAACTATCATATGAGATTTTAAACCATGACATTAACATGCAGCCTATTTACATGAACTAAAGACTTAATTATGCGTGTAAACCAATCACGTGACTAATGATGTGTAGCTTACTCTTACCTTTCAGTAAAAGAATTAAGTAAATTTAAACATCATATATCTTGTATACTTGATGTTCGTGCGTAATATATAACGACTTCATTTCGTATCAGTTAGCTAAAAATACTGAAGAGCCGACAGATAAGTCTATATGTATGACAGTTCGGAACTATAAATGCTTACCTTTATAATAATAGTGGAAAATAATACTCCGGTTAAATCGTTTACTTAATTTAAGGCTTCTTCATAAAGAGTAAAGATTAATAGCGAGTAATTAAATTTATTTTGGTTACATAATTTATTTTATTATTTGTCTCGGTCTACTCTGAAAAGCGGTACTATCTTTGGTCCCTACTAATGTTTGATCTGCTGACACAAGCGTTTGTCATTATGGGTAATTGCTCATAAATTTACTTTTTTAGAATATACATGTCTATTTTTGATAATTTAATTGTGCCACTGCTAATTTGACCTCACTATGTTTTGTGAATTGGCTTATTTTTTTTAAATTTGTCTCACCATAAATGTAAAGCAATAAAATTCTGGATCATCAGTTAGATACTTCGTCCCTTAAAGATGAGACCGTGGCTATAATTTAATCAACAATCTTCTGATATCTAAATCACTTTCTGAGTTAACACTGAATAACAGAAATTCGAAACCTTTCTAGACCCTGGGAAATACAGCCAGCTGTAAATATCCACGTCGATTGCAAAACGAGTGAAATTTTGCACTCTACGGTAAACAAACGTTATAGGATAGAAGATTAGTCTGATTCTAGTGTATAAATGAAGCTGCCCCTGGACAAGGAAGTAGTTAGGATGGTTGATAGCAGGACTAATATTCCTTACAAAACTTTGATGTTTTCCGACCCTTCTATATCTGTTTGGAAAATCCGATTCATTGACAATATAATTGGGGATGTTTTCGAAATCGATATCTATTTACAAAATAGCTGGTTATACGAAAAGCACATTGGGAAATAGTCTGTGTTTTTTTATTATATTTTAATATATTTGTCTTTCATATGTGTAATATAATGACATATTAAATGAAAGCAAGATAAAAGCTAATCAAAGTAGAGAAAAATGAAATAAAGGACTATAAAAGGTACTTTGGTAAATGGTATTGGAAATTAGTTTGCCAAACTATTGTATAATCCATGATATAATTTTATTAAAAACTCATATATCATTCTTTGGAAATAACTTCATTCACGCATTATATTATGGTGGAAATAAATCAGCTGTTTAAAATTCTTATGTAAACTATATTTTATGAGAAACATATTTAAATCTTAATATACATACATATACATACACACATACATATACATACATAAGTATATATATATAAATTTTTAGTAATTCAGAACAGGTTTTGATTTAAATTTCTAATTACCAAACAAATACAATCAAAATAACATGTCATGTTATTCTGTTTTTTACCGTATTGAATGAGGTTCAGGTTATTTTCCTGCTAGTCAGTCGAACTTGACATTGTCATTTGGTGTCTTTTCCATTAGAATAAGTTTCGTTCATTTGAATATTAAACCAGTGTAAGTATCTTACATTGGGGGAAACTTTATAAATCGTAAAATATTATGATATTTTGGGATATCGTTAAAATAGAATAGAATAGAAAGGCACATAATTCACAATAGTATCTCGTTGCTATAAGTGGTTAGGCTTAACTAAAACTACCAACCTGAACCTTTATGAAAGGATAGCAAGAGTACTATCACTAAATTTGAAGACAAATCTTTGAAAAAACCAAGGACAGGTTGTAGTAAAATTAATCTGTATTATTTTTTGATCTTTTCATAAAGGGACTTGTTCAATGCCCTGAATGTAAAATAATAGCTGGCAAATAATTATTACAGCTGCTTACATATTATATATTTGTTTCAATAATTAAAATAATATCATATTTGTTATCGCTTAGCAAACAAAATATGTATTTTTGTAATTAAAATTTCTGTATAAATAATAAATAAGATAATATAAAAGATATAATAAATAAGAATATATAAAAGAATCAATTCCGACTTACAGTTAAATTTTTATTTTAGATTTCCTACGGAAACGTAAACGGTATATTTTTTATTTTTTATAAAACTAAAATGAAAGTTCACACTGGCATCTAATACTTAAATAGAGACTAAATCTTAATCAAAAGTCTCATGTACTGTTACATTCGTAGTTTTTTTTAAAATATTTTATTTCGTGTTATGCCTGAACTTGTATTTGTAAGATTAAATTTTAAAACTATTTATTTTATTTTCATTACACTAAACAGAATAATGATGAGCTAGCGACCTATTTATTTTTCCCTGCAATTCCGAAAAGAATTAGCGCAATTATGATAAACTTTAACACTTTAATTGCATTCACAACATCGAATAAAAGCAGTATCTGAGACAGGCAAGTAGTTTCAAAGTTTTGTAATCACTTTCCTCAGTTCATTAGGTTTCGTTTGTATGAAAGGAATTGTTGTAATACCTGAATTTACGTTAGGTATCATTACCTACCAATAGTTTCTTCGGTAGTCAATTTGCTTAGGAATAGTAAAAGATAACCCCTTAAGATATATTTAAATCATTATGAAATTAAACTTTAACTTAAGAAAATGTAAAGCACTATTTTGAAATTGTAAAGTATCTTTGTGTTCATATTTATCTATTTGTCATTAAGGTCTAGTAAACTAAGCTGCACGACAGCACAAAAAACACTCTGTCCTGTATTAGCTATCTATTAGTTAATGATAGTCTACTAGTTTAGGCAGTTACTCTTTAGGAATCTATGGCTTTGTATTTGTTTGAAGCAATTTTTTTTGAAGAAAATTTTGTTATTACTATTAATACTAATACGCCTTGTTATCATACTCACATCCTATTGACTTTTTAGTACAGTCCATTATTTTAAAATAGAATATATTTTTTGTTATATTTAGTACAAAATGGGTCAACCCAGACTAATTTAGTCACACTTTTATTGTGAAATGTTTTACAATAACCTGATTTAATATTTCCTTTATTGTAATACTAATTGAGAGTATTGAATGGAAGGAAATGTTATAGTAGTTGAATCAAACATGTTTTCTGAGATTGATGTTCTTTGTGGTACCCCAAAATTCGTGTGTGTAAATTTTCAATAATATACGTTTGAATAACTTTTTATTAAAAAAGTAATCGATATATGGATCAATAACGTAACCAATGTTGATATAATTAATTAAATTTATGATTCTGTATATGGGTGCCCATAAAATACTATATAAAATTTTATTATTTGTCAGGTCATTATACGTCAGAAGTATCATACAAATTATATATTTATCTAAATTATTTTACACTATTTCCGTCTGTTTCTGGCCAAACACTTAAAATTTTATCTTATAATTAAATAAAGATATTCAAACATAACAAAGTAGGTCTAAATAATTTATACAAAAAAATAAGTATACAAATAATTGAAGTTAAAAAAAATTGTTTTGTTTCAAAAAAATTATAAACAAAATGAAATATTGAGTAGATTCAGATGAGATTTAATTACAAAGATTATTTATTCACGACAAATAATAATAAAGTAATAATGATTATTGTTAGAGCCAAGCCTCGTTTAAATTAAACAATCGACTTTTTGTAATTAGTAAACATCTAACATAACAGCTGAGGGAGATTTGATAACAAGCAAATAATTCTCCAATACATGACAAGTGAATTGTGCTAGTAAGTTGTGTTAGTTACATTCCAAAAATTACCAAGGTATGTGATATATGTTGGATTTAAAATATCCAGGCGAAAATAAATGTTGTAAAAACTGACGATATAAATTAATATCAGTGTTGTTTTTACGTAAAAACACTTAATTTTTATTTTAATTAGCGATTTATTTTACTGTAGTACCATTTTCATTAATAACGTGATAATTGCACAGATACTGTAAAATAATTGCACAACTCACACATATCTTACTTCGAAATGGTGGTATAGTTTACACCAACATATAGTATGTTATATGAACTCAAATATTCGCGGAAAGTTTTTAAAAAATACATTTTTAATTTTTGATTCTATAATAAATGTTTTTGTGCAATAGTTCATGATTTGGTAAATTTTAATTTCTTTTGTTTAGTATACAGCTGAATAACGTGATTCGAGAGTCTGATCGGAAGGAACGTTCTGAAATAAATAAAAAAAGAAAGGTACTGCAAACTACGCTTTATTTTTATTTTTGACGATTTGTTTTATCAATATCCGTAACATAGAACATTTGGTATTATTTGCACATTTTTAAGACGTCTATAAATATTTTATTAATAAAAGGCGTATACATTAAGAGAAACATATAAAAAATAATTGTAAAATGACATTATTTCATTGAGAGAGTCTTAGAATTATTTATCAAACGAAAGGGTGGAATGGTTGATATATCAAGTCGTATAACTTAGAAATAAATTATGAAACAACATTATTTCCTGAGGAAGATGCAGGATACTGTCTCTTATTTAATTAGTGTTTCTTTCATAATTCTGACTATTTTCTCTATAAACACTAGACGTTTCGACGCTGGCTATGAGTGATACATTAATATGAAAATAAATCTGAATCTACGACGATGAATATAACTATAACAAACGCTTCCTAATGACCATAGCATCCGGTGTTATATGACCTGTGATAACCGTTTTAATACAGATTTATGCTATCTCGTTGTTGGTAACTGTTACGAGAAACGGGTTTACTGAGGGAAACAGAATTGTTTTCCGGATATCAACCATCGTTAGTTAAAAAAATAACACTATGTTACGAGAATTGCAATCTGATCTTTTCCTCACACAGCAACACAGCTACATACGTACTTAGTTTACATATACAAATAAATTTCAATTAAGGAAATGTAATAAATTATCGTTAATTATATTTGGTCTCATGTTTAGTGTGCTTTTGTTAGTTACATTAAATTTAGCATTGTTCAATTACTTAGTAATAATGTTACATTTCAATGCTCCTGTAAGCTGGGTGTTACAATCAGGGCACTGGTTCCTCAATTATTAGTCTATTACTACTTTGATGACCTAACCTAGCAAGCAACTGGCTGGTGTGAGCCTACGTTTCTCCGTCAAACGTCGGCCCGCCACAAGAAGGACAACAATGTTCATAAATGAATAATTTAAGATGCAAGCATTGTCTTTTTATATCACCTCAAACAAAGTTTATAGTAATTTTAATTTTTTTTAAATATACTACAAGCATATAAAAAGAATAAATTAAAACAAATGTTCATGGTATTTAAGTTATACCCAACCATAAGGTATTAAATGAGGGTTAGTGAATCTTAAGAATAACTGCATAAGTAATACATATGTTTTAATCAGTTGTTTTACATTGTTTTTATCTGCTTTCCGAGACATGAGTTTGGCTTTGGATGGTAGACAGATGTCAACTCTCTTAAAAGATTTGCCTTGCATTCGTGTGTGAGCGGCAGAGGCACTTCATTTCGTTCCGCGTATACACTCTGTAACCACATGTAACCACGTGCATTGTTTCATATATAAATTATCATATATATAATCACTCTGTTTAATGATACCTGGTCTGCTACATATTTGTGAACCCTATTCTCCACCTATTAAATAAACAGATATTCTGACCGTTACGATCACTGGCAATGCACGGTAATCTTTATTTCCAAGCATAATTGTCAAAGAAGTATCACCTTGCAATGTTAATGCAAAATATCAGTTGAAAGTATGTCTTGTTTTATATAGGTATACAGGATGTTTACAAAAGGGAATCAGAAACCTCTATGGCTGATCCTCATCACTCCAAACCAATACTTTCCTATAAATATTGTTTGAGAAATTTTTATTTTAGGCACTAACCGCCATTTTATATGAAAATAACTTAACACCTCTAGAAATAGTAACAATTAAATATAACAAATGTTATCACAGGTTTTATAGATAAAAGGGCATTTCAGTTAGGCGTCCTTTTATTAATATTAAAGCAAATAATACAATTATATTTTCAAGTTTCGTCTTATTTATTACTACCTATGCATGAGACATGTTTCACGAACATCAGCCACAGCAGTTTGTGACAAACTTTTGAAAACATTTTTTAAAATATCTGGAATAATTTCATACTAGTTTAGGTTCGTTTCAAAATCAAAAATTCCTCATACACGATGATTTGATGTATGGTACAAAACATGTTATAAAGTATTTATGGCTCTAACTATTTTTACGAATTCTCATTTTAAAGAATAATGAAAATTTCGTCGTGTAACATTTTCCACTTCACACAAAATGAATTCAAATTTACCCTCAATTTGAACAACTTTCCTTTTTTCTGTGAATTGGAGAAGATTTTCCATGTAACACTTTTTATGTCACACCTAATTCATCTATATTCGTCCTCAATTTAAAAAGGTCTTACATGTTAGAAATGTGTTATCATTATTTTTCAGAACATTTACCTTTAGAGGAACACTTAACCTCTCTTGGGTTCTCTACTTCTTTTGCTCGTAAGTTTTAGAACTTACCAGCAAAAAAATTTCTTGATCAGATCAACACTAACTATCTATCTAACCCCTAAAAGATTTGTTTTTCACCAAAATGTTTTAATTATCCTAAAAGCTACTCTAATATAAAGTGTTTTAGAACTAATTGTTCGACAAAAATTAATATCGATTGATGGATTGTGTGCCCAAAATCAACACACGTTGTGTTTTTGTTGACTACGTGAAAGTGTCAACACGATATAATCCAGCTCGAGGGTTTAACGCGGTCTTCGGTAGGTCACATTTATCAAACTCCTAATCCTATTTGCCGGAGGTTGATCAATGTCAATTGTCTTCTCTCCGTCACTAACATTTACACTCAATTTAAATTGTGCAAAGTGTCAATGTATTGTGGTTATATACGAGTACATTATAACCGTATACTCGTAGTATATTATAAGCGCGATACACAGGACTGCTAGCAGTATAGTTGTAACTGTTAGATAACATAACAATAGGTAATATTATACCAACAAAACTGATTTCAAATATTTACACAAAAATATTCACTTTATTTAGAATAATTTCAGCAGAATCAAACAATTAAAGAGTATCTATTTGTATTAGTTTTTGGTGACCTTTTTGACCGATTTTAGCTATACGGAGATTGAAGGTTAAACTAAATTTAATAATGTTATGAAAATTAACAATGAGTTAATGATGAGTATGGGTAAAACATCAATCATGGAGGTGTTGTTGACCAAGTAAAACGCTACTTTTTACATCAGAAAGGGATTAATTAAAAAGATTTACTGACATTAAAAGTGAGGTAAGAAATAAATCAATGATCTTAATTCTTGTACAGTACATAATATTACTAGTTTATAAATTATTAGAACATAAATATACAATCTTCTTGAATTTTCCAAAATTTAAAATTACTTTCCAGTGAATTGCGCTGCATTGGTCACTTCTGAAACAATCAGAGGATAACTTCGCTTTGCTTGAGTTGAGAAACTCTTTTCATATTTGGGTAAAGAAGTTTCTTAATTTTATTCTAAAAAGGGAGCAGTGTTCAATTGAGAATTATTCATACATCTAAAAAGGGAGCAGTGTTTAATTGAGAATTGTCATATATCTGACCAAGAAATAAATATTTAACCATATGATTTCCCAAAAAAAGATGATGTGTTCGCTATGCTTAGAAATATTTCTTATAGTTTTTGTAAGTTTTAAATTATAGTGATTTATACTTTATGAATTAAATGCTATTAATTCTATTTAAAATATACTCAAACAATCTGCGTTATTTAAAAAAAAGATTCTCTTTCTTTTGTAATAAGTATAACACTTTTTAATACAAACTGAGACTTAGTAAACTTGTTACACAACTGTATATTTTTCAAGTACATCTTATTCTACGCTGTTTGTAGACTCAAAGCACGTACAGCTAATCACCCGGACAGCTAGTAAACACACTTTAGTAGTTAACTCGGACAGTGGTTACAAGTTTGATTCACGTCAGGAAGTTTACAGCGTATTTGTCACTTTAATGTTCCCAACGGAATCTTACACTACTACTCCTGAGTTTTCTAGAGTGAAAACCGTAACAATTTAAAAAATTCCCATTACATACATACATACATACATACATACATAATATATATATATATATATATATATATATATATATATATATACAGACAATGTGTATTACACACAAAAAATATATAAAATTTTCATATTTTATATGGTGTTAAACTTTTTATACAAATTCATGTAGAGCTTTATTATGTTAGGTAAAAATATTATGAAAAGACTTCTTCCTTTTGTCCTTTGTTATCTCTAGTGTTTATTTTATATTTTAAAGAGAGTGACTATGCATTATTCGAAGAGATGAAATATGGATAACATTTTATGTGGAATTTGATTCAAAAACAGAGAAGATGTATAGATACATTCTAAATTGATAATAGAGATAGCCCTAAATCTGGTAAATATTTATTTGCTGCCACTTTCAATTCTCACTTTCAAGAGAAGTGTTTAGACTTCTGAAGTTTATTGTCAGATCTCCTCCCGACATGCAATATCCGCGGAACAACAATTCAGCTTTAGCATAGCAAGGCATTTAGCTGATTTCGAAGCAGTAATATCCAGTGTTATAACACTAACACAATATGTAGGGACCTCATTCTCGTATACCTTTTTTCTATCCAGGACAAGTTATACTGTCAGTGTGTGTTTTTTAACGAGCTTCACTTATCGAACATATACTATTGCGTATGGGTGTTCATGTTCAGTAACTACGATATAAGGTCTTATCTTACATATCAAAGTCATATTTCATATCTCAAACTACTAGCCAGAGAAAGAGGGTAAATATTACGTCTCTCATTCAATATTTAATGTAGATTAAGTTAACTTTGAAATGCAATCATGACACAGTTAAATGGTATATATTCATATAATTCAATATAATGTATACTATTAAATTAAATATAAAACCATATTATTGATTGAACTTGAACTTATTTCATTGCACTTAGACCTAAAGGACCATTGTGCTAGCTTCAGTAGTAACTGCATATTTAGAAGGGCTGGTGATAGGAACCGCCTACTTTCCAGATTACATGAGGAGATATAGCGGGCTGTATCTGTCAAGTCACCGTGAAAAAGGAACACCAGCTCTGTACCAGCCTCACAAGTCAATGCAGGCAGAGGACAGCATTCCTTTGTGTCCACGCTAACAATAGCCTTGAACATTGAGGAAGCTGCTCCCACTCCATCGGTAATCCTTCATAGCAGATTAGACCTATTGATCAACCCTTCCACCCCAATGTCTCTTTTGTGGTTGGTGATGTTCCGCTTCTGTAAATCTATAGGGTTGCCCAGATCTACGAGGCACATATGTTTTTTGAGTACCCAGATAAGGTTCTTCTAACAAAAACCAGTCTAAGGTAAAATATGGTGGGGAATGAGAATAAAGAAAGGAAATTGTGGGTGGCATTTAAATAATAATTATTCATTTACTAATATACAGAATTTAATTAGTTTTTCTTTTAAAAGTATCTCATTACTTGCTGTATTAGAGGGGTTGTTTTCTATGATTTTGAAACAAAAACCAAAATTAAGGACAACTATTTTACTGACATAATTTTCATCACCGTGCATATCTTAAAATGCAATTTTTTTAACTTTTTATTTCCAAGTAACAATAGAAGATTGTTAATATAACTGAAGTAATTATTTTAGTTAAAATGCGTAAATAGAGGATAAAACATGCCAAGATCGCAACAGACTTTCCACTATTATAAATTGTAAAAATCTACGTTGTTGAGAATAATATATGTGAGTTATAAATCATATGTAAATAACTAAACATTAATTGGTTAGGTTGAATGAGTAATTTCCCATACTCTCTGCATGATGGGATTGGTTTTAATGGCGTCTCCATACCTGTCAACCTAGGAATACCATGTTGACTAAAAAGGAGATGCACACATATATTTATGAGCGGAATGAGAAATGTATCGTTGTTAATGTTAATAGTCAAACATTTAACTGGGTTTTAAGAAGCTGAGCTACATGATTATGTTAGATACCTTCCATTAATAGCTAAGAAATAAATTTACATGATATAATTATTTAAATTCCCCTCAAAATATTAAATAAATTGCATCACCGTTCTAAAAAATCCAACCTTTATAATTATACAGCAACAAACTAAAAACAGGAAAAAGATAACTACATATAAACTTGTATGGTGAAAAGTTTACATAGATACCTTATTTACCACAAGAAATTGACCTAGTCACTTTGTTGTTAAATGTACTACCCCACCAAACAGAAGCAAGAATTTTGGGTAATTTGCCGTTTTTTTAATCTTCCGTGTACATATAATACAGAGTTTAAGACCACCATCGAACTAAACGTCTAAGTTGTAGAATATAAAACTATTAATTTACCAGAATCAAAAGTGACGGTATGCTGTTTTTATAAAATATCTGATGGGTTAATAACTATACTAATTTTTCATACGCGTTACTACAAAATCGAAAAATAGCGTTAATTGTACTAAGTGAAATTGAAATTTTATTAGGTGATTATAAACTTGTGTTGGATTCAATTTTGTTTAATAAATTAACTAAAGATATTATTTTGAGTTACGTCTGACACGAAAATCACTAATATTTATAGTATTATTAGTATTGAAGCACAGTGAATGTTTCTTAAAACTATATATTGGTTGATGATGGGTGGACGATAGTAGAAGTTCGGTTAGACTTCAGTTAAGAAAAGAAACTGTTACTGCACAAGATTACGTTTTTTAACTGGACTGATAGTGACACTAATGTTGTTTTCAACTGTATATTAGTTGATGATAAGTGAAGTATTGGAACATTACTAAGATTCTAGTGAAGCAATAAAGCTGTTTCTGACAAGAGTAGATTTGATTGATTGATAGTAAGATTAATGCTCCTTGAACTGTATATTGGTTGATAAAAGACTTATAGAAGTTAGTCGGATTCCAAAATAGGTATGAAGCAGTTACTGACAGGAGTAGGTTAGAAGATTAAGAATAAGTTATTGGAAGTGAAGATAGACGAGATATAAATTGTGTCAATGCATTTTATTCAAACTATTTTTATGTTTTCCTTTATTTTAAATATTTAAACTTTATCATTTTAAAAGAATAAAAGAAGATTTATATAATCGCATGATTTTCTAAGAGTTGGCCACTTTCAATTCACTTGACCTTAACATCCTAAACGTTCCTTGTGTAATAAAAGGCCACTCTTCTTTAGTGGTTTATACTAGTGAAGAGTTCATGAGTTACGATGCTCCATTATTCCACTTTATTATTAGTTTCACTAAATATTTATCGCGCTCAGTTCTGCGTTTGATGGATTTTTTTGCAAAAGGTAAATGATTAGTTAAGATTATTAGTAATAAATTAAAGTAAGAATTGTTATGAAAATTAAGAAACAGCGTCTAAATTTAATTCAAGAATATTTGGGGTTTATTCAATTTGTTATTTTATTATCTTATAATTATTTTCCTCCATCGGAATTCAGTAAATTATTACCAATGATGTTTCTGAGCAAAGTAACAGTATGATTTTCCTTAAGTAAGAGTGTCCAAGGGCTAAGGTAAATCGGTCCTTGAGTATTGGCTCTGCATCGAAATGTAGTTTCCATCGTCAGTTTAACATTTTTATATAGATTATTGAAACTTTTGAAAATAGGCCTTTTTGGAATGAAATATTTAATCTTTATGCAACATTAAAATTGAATCAACACTTCCATTATTGCAAATTTACGTGTACAAAAGACGGTTGCTCCTAGATCTCCGGTGGTTAGAGATCTTGTCTAAAACTTACTCAAGGACTCAATAGTGCACCTGATGAGACAATGAAAAATACCTCTCCACCTAGATTACGATATATGTTTTAGTCTAGTTGTTTCTGACGTATGAACGGTATAAATAATCCTTTTTGAAATTCCGCCACGTTAACTTTTTTTTATTGCAGCATCTGGTATCTGAACGCTGTCTCAGACTTTCCTCCTGAACATTGCATTTCCTGCTTTCAGGAATTTCTAAGAGTGTTTGAAAGTTTAAAATGTTGCCTTGTAGTGCGCGGAGGATACAGATATTTTTGATAATATTATGTATACGCAATGCCTTTCAAACGTTTTTACATGTGAAATTAAAATATGTCTGTTTTCCTTTTGCTGCTTTACCTTTGTGTGTATATGTGAAAAATTTACTAAGTAGTAATCGTAAAGAGAGAAGAATAAGGTAATAGGAAATGTGACCTTAGTACGTTACATATATGGGAGCAGGTGACAGTAACGGTAAAGTTTGTCGCTAATGAGGTCGATGGGTAAGAAGTTCTCTGCAGCTCATGTTACGAGAAACGCGGGTCTTTACCTGCTGAAGTCTTTCCTGTATAAACATTTCGGTTTTTAGTCTCAAAATCCACATTTTCAAAAGAGTAAAAATCGTTATAAGCATTGCATTAAATGTGATCATATCGATAGTTTAGTTAATAGAGTATCGCCCTAGAGGGAGTGAGTTTGCGGAAGAAGGGGCTCAAATAGATCAGAATTCTACATTTACGCCCTAGTACCCTCATTGACAAAGAACGTCTGCGAGGGAAAAGATTAAAACGATATTTTACATCATTTCGACATCAAAGATAACTATGAGTATGTGAAGTGGCGAGTCTCATCAGGTGTAAATGGAGTACACGACGATGTTCTGACACAATCTCTAAGCGCGGGGCGAGCATCAGAGTTTTCTTACATCGGAAGAATTCAGTAATCACAACCTTCAGTTACACCAGGAAACGCATCTTCTGGGAACCGGGATATTTCAGGGTATAGTACTGACAGAATACGTAACATGCCAAAGGCCACAACCAGCCAGGGACTGAGATATTCTAAAGTTACGGAAGCTGGCACAGGATGATTGCTTCTAGAGTTCGGCAGATGTTATAGACCGGCCATTTCGCCGGTCACTGTCAGAGAGGCTGTACACTGTTAGAGAGGGAGATATGTCAGGAGTCCCTCTAAAGTCGGGGTACTGCCAGACCTCACACACTTCTAGGGTCTGGGACTTATCAGAGGATGGTGAATAGGGAACACATCCCCCCCCCCCCCCACCCCCCCCCCCCCCCACCCCCCCCCCCCCCCACCCCCCCCCCCCCCCACCCCCCCCCCCCCCCACCCCCCCCCCCCCCCACCCCAGTATTCCAATAAATCACTAGAGATAACTGGCTGACAGACAAACAGAAGAGATTTTTTTCTATCCCCTAGTGTGATAAGTTTCGGTAACGCTCAATCAATAAATATTAGTAAAATTTAGACAAGGATAAGTAGGAAAACCCACATTCATGTATTTAAATATCTACTATGAAGATTTAAATAATATAATGTAATTACCTTATATGTGCAGTTGGTGTATTTATTTACTGACAGTTCAAACATATAATACGCCGTTATTGTTCTTCTAACTGTACGGCGCCCTTGCTGTCTGACAGTTCACTGAACTTGGTTATAGTTGCTTTGTCCTTGTATTAAACATTCCTCGACACTTTTGGGATATTGACTTTCCTGAGCAGCGTCATGTGCCAGGCCTTACTGAGGCCCATATTAGTTGAGCCATAATGAAAATCCTGCTGGATTATAAGCGAACTATTTGTTAATGATCTATTCAGTTTTAAACTCAACATTGCGCATTTGAAATTCTTAAATTACTTTTTTATTTACAACGATGAACGATTTCAGCATGAACTTTTTATTACAATACAGCTATGGCATATCCAATAAATACTTGTAAATACATTTCGTTACGTGTGGTGAAGGCAGGGATGGGGAATATACCAATGCATTCTTATATAATATATCGCAATACACTCGTATAAGGTCAAGATTGCTTACGGCTCACTAATTCCCTGACTTCAAGGTATCCGAGACTGCTGAAATTTTTGTACACGTATGCCTGATGACAATTAGAAAAACTAAATGAAGATCAGCTAAAGGCTTGAAATGGGTTGTATTTCTAAATGAACTACACTTTATTTTTCAAAATCGTATGTCTTAGTAGCGACTAAATCCTTGACAAAGTTATTGAAGAAGAAAATTTCGCGCCTCTTATAAAAGTGGCGAAGAAAGGAAAAGTTAAACATTGTAATTTATATTAATTCGATGTGTACTATTCTGGATTGCTCATTAATTACCTCTGGGCTGTAAAGAAGTTTACTAACTTTATGGTAGTGTTTATCATACTGCACATATGTTATTTATACGCATGCTTCTCCCTCAATCGCTGTAACCTTTTTTTAGTATTAGCTATTATTAAAAGCAGGTCATAAGCGTTTACAGCACAAATTTTATATGCTCTTTTAATTTTTTTTTTAACGTGGCCTGGAGAAGTTTGTCATGTTAAAACTTGTATTGAACTCGGTATGTGCTCGAATAGTTGATACACAACTCAAGAAATAATTAGGGGTCCATCGAAAGGCCTAAAAAATAAAAGAAACTCAACACTGAGGACGTAACCATTGATTAATTGCTTGGAAGTGTCTCTGAACTTTCGACAACGGGTGAGATCAACTGCAGACAACCATCAGTCTTATTTAAACTGTGTTTTGTGCTTAGCAGATCTCTTACCAGCTTCCCTACATCGGATAATTTACTCACAAGATCATTAGTATTATTAAATATAAATTTATGTCTGTGCTGTTGATCACTAACTATTAATGTTGAGATCCTCAATCAGTTCCATCACCAAATTAGAGTGTCATTAAGAGAAACTGGCTTTTTTTTAGAGAAAAAAGTTAGCTAGCAATTCCCTTTATATCACTTAATTTCTGATGTGATATTGAAAAGGTCTTGATACTACAAAATGATAGCAGAGGGAAAATAGCAATCCATGGTATTGCGAGATTTGCTACAACATGAATCAGATTGTGCTATGTATAGTGTATGTATGACTTGGAAGCGCTAATATACGGTTCATACCTCAAGGCCTACATACCTGTATAACTCACTTTTTACTATCTCGTCGTTTTTTGTTATTTTTTTTATCAACAACAGATATTGTCACTAAAATAAATGGAATTATTTTATGTAAAGCAACAAACATCATGAGAAAACTGTCTTAACTCTAATATATTTCTCCATAATAATTTAACTTAATGCTTTTATTTAAAACAAATGAAACAACCACATCCCAATTCACTTATGATGGAGGTGAGTCGATGACAGCTTAGGGTTGAAATATTATATTCTCTCAATTTTCCGGTGTTTTTTAATATTCAAGTATTAATGCGCATAATATGGGCTTCAAAAGTATTAGATTTGAATGAAGGTGATAACGTTTAAAATTGTCTTAAGAGTAGAAAACAGGCCTTGTAAAGTTACTATATTTTTTGAAAAGATTCGACAGGTGGGAAAATTTTTTTCGATGAAATCGGAGATACCAAAGAGAGAAAGAAAACATAGATGTCTTACTTATTATTAAATAAAACAAGATTCTTAAACAAAATGTCTACTGATGTAGTAAATACAATCATGTTGGTAATTGTTGTCATACTAGAACTAAACTCTATGAATTGATCATGTTTCTTGTAATGTAAGAAAGCACTAAATTGATGTAATAGTTGGAATTCTGTGGTAAAGGTAATTTTTTCTGTATTCATCATCAGCGACCATAGCACTAGCTTCAAAAAGAAAAAAGTCATCATATCCTTAACCTTTACATAAGTGTGGCATTACTACTGAAATAATTAAATAATTACTAAATACAAAACCATACCTATACGGACTGAAACTCAGTTCCTACAAATAGAACAAATACAAACATGGGCTAAAACACATTATGTTGTTCCTCTCAAAACTATTGAAAATCTTCAATTCTAATCATATAATTTTCTAAAACCTGCATATTGTATTACCAACCTATGAAATAAAGATTTTCCGCAAAACATTATTCTGTGTTTTTAAATCAAATTCAATAATCCAGTACTGTATGTCAGCAGCATATGAATGAACTGCTAAACTCAATTAAGTCTATTGAATAACTTTTCATTTAAAAATGTATTAGCAAGAATTTAATTTGTTTAAATGGGTAATTAACAATGGTATTATTAATAAAATGTAAAAGGATACTGTTATGAATAAAACTTTGTTTCAACAAACATATATTCACTTTTTTGTGTTTCTTTATGTACAACATTTTCTACGGAATAAAACTTTCCTACAAACATTCACCTTGGGAAATATCAAGCAACTATCTTCGTAGATTCAAAAATTAGGAAATTTCGCACTATACTAACAAAAAATGTTATAGAATAGAAGATTAGTCGGATTGAAGTGTAAGAATGAACCTGTTACTTATATATGTCTGTCTGTGAGCAGAGTATCTCGAGAAAGAACTAACATATAGGCATAGATAGTTACTAAGATTCAAGTGAAAGAATGAACCTGTTTACTTATGTCAGACTGTATGTGAGCACACAGTATCTCTAGAAGGAACTGACATATATGCGTAGATAGTTTACTAAGATTCAAGTGAAAAGAATGAACCTGTTACTTATGTCAGTCTGTATGTGAGCACAGTATCTCTAGAAGGAACTGACATATAGGCGTAGATAGTTACTAAGATTCAAGTGAAAGAATGAACCTGTTTACTTATGTCAGTCTGTCTGTGAGCAAAGTACAGTTCGAGGACTTTAGCTGTGCGCGTGACCTTCAGTGTGTGGTTGTAAGACGGGAGGGGTGGCGGGTAGCATTATGAGCTGCGTCCCGAAAACATTTCCTGGACTCATGGGTAAAACCCTCCTTTTCAGAAATCGTAATGACCCAAATAACTCATCACATTTGCTAAAATCATCTGTTTTGTGACAGTGCTGATTGTGGTGGAATTAAATAATAAGAGAATACCAAATAATATCAATAATATGACTTATACTGGTTTTTCAGTTGTTATAGTGTTGTCTAACGTGTTTTTGAAAATAAAATTATTTATCAATACTTAATCTGCAAATCTAAATCGTGAGCTTAAAGTCGTTAAAGAGATTGTTGCGCCTTCATCTCAGGCGACTAGCACGTAAACGCAACCCGCCACACAGATAGCGTGTATTTTGTTGAAAGGGTAGTATTATGGCCCTATGAGCACAGCTAAATTTCCTCCAACTTTTTTGTATCTCTAGAAAGGAACTGACATATAGGCGTAGATAGTTACTAAGATTCAAGTGAAAGAATGAACCTGTTACTTATGTCAGTCTGTCTGTGATCACAGTATCTCTAGAAGGAACTGACGTATAGGCGTATATAATTAATAATATTCCAGTGAAAGAATGAAGCCGTCACTGACAAGATTAGGTTTGACTGATTGATAGTGAGGGAAATGTTCCCTGAAACCTTATATTGGTTGATGATAAGTGAAGAGAAGATATTAGTCGGATTTCAGTGATGGATGAAGTTGTTACTGTGAAGAAAATATCATTAGTAACTTATACGTTTTAATTCGCTCATATGAATTATCATTACAATATTTATCACCATGGTTGAATTCATATAATCAATTGTATTTATCACTCGATGGCTTCAAATAATTATTTATGTCGGTATGTCCGTGACCACAGTATCTCGAGAAGGAACCGACTTGTAGAGTAGCAATATTGCATGAAATCACTTCAAATAGACAATAATGATTTCTATCCATACATAGGATTTTGAGGAGTGGTATTAAAACCTAACGACTCACTAGAATGGTACTATTTCTGAAGGGTATATATATATATATATATATATATATATATATATATATACTTATTTTTCTGTGTGATTCATTGATTCGTTCTTTTTTGATGTCTGTCTATGCGTCCTAATGGATACCGCAAGAATAATATGGGCCATAGGCCATTATGTTGTATACATCCACAGCTAAACATTTTCGCAACGTTGTACAATCCTACCTTAAAGTAATATTACTTTTGGAAAATGTTAAAAGTAAGTTTTAACATCCTTAATTATACAATTTCTCAATATTAAAATTAAACATTTACATCAGAGAGAGATTTTTACTTATAGTAAAGATGAAACCATGAATGTCTTCAGATATAAATCAAAATCAGATCCTTTTACAAGAGTAGGATGACTTCAAAAATCAATTAATCGCCATCTTTGTTGTTTTTGTTTAATAATGGTCTAATACATTCTTTAGAAGAGACCAGTTATTTTTTTTTAACTTTATTCTCTTTTTCAATATTAATTTAAAAGCTCTTTTAATTATATAGAAATACTTTAAATTTTAAAAACAACGATCTGGTCAAAACCAAACTCACAGTCAAAGCATTCCACTGTGGATTTTCACAAATACAAAGTACCGCTTCAGTATGCAAGTTTCCCTCATTTTGCAGCATTTCTTTGTTATATATGTCGTTTTTCATTCCAGTATTACATAAAAGTATATTTTAGTTAAAATTATTATATATTAATATTATAATACATCAATTATTAGAATTATAATATTCTCATATATTGATACTTCAATTCACGTTTTTTTGTCTTCCTTTCAATTATAAGATTAGTTTTGAACAACGTATGTCTCTAATAATATTAAACAAAAATTAGCCTATCAAGTGAAATAAAATAAGAAAACGTTTATTTGAGATGGCATGTAGCCTATTATTTGTATATCAAAGAGTAACATAATATAGTGAAGCATATGATATAGTATCGTCCCTCTTAGCTGACTGCAGTTCCAAATCCACAGTCTCCTCTCAGCTGACCACAAATCCAATCCAATATTTCCTGCTAAATTACCACAGGTCCTGTTCGACTGTCTGTTTTATTACAATCAAGCTGTTTCCCGCGGCTTCGCACGCTTTTCGTAAGCGTTACCCGTGTATGTGCACTTCCGGCTCAAGTAAATTATATTTCCAACGCCGATGTAGAGTTTGCTTTTGTTGCCACGATCAAGAAAATCTGTATATGTTTATAGCCATTGTAACACGTGCATGTGTTTTATTATAAAGTGGTCTAAACACTCAAGCTTTAAGTTCAACGCAGAAAATTTATCTTCAAGACAAAATATACATCATAACTTAGCGCCTTCAAAATAGTGTTTTGGCTATGAAATATTCGTAACTGTCTCGTAATTGGCAGTTTATAATGTGCAGGCGCTTTGAAAACTATTATCCTTGGCAACGCAATCTGGAGGCGAGTCACATCAATAGACATAGCATAGAAAACCTTCTTCGTGGAAAAATACATATACATACAAATTTTCGTAATGATCGGTCAAAATAGATTACGATTTCATAAAGAACAAACACACAAACATTCATATATATATATATATATATATATATATATATATATATATATATATATATATATATATATATATATATATATAAGATATAAACTTTGGTTCAAACTTTACATTAGCCATTATAAGTTTATATGTATATATCTAATATGGTCACACTTTTATTTATATCTTACGTATTAATGTTTTCTGTAAGCAAAATAAATATCCTAATAAGACATTCAAACATTCAAAATGACATCGCAGTACCTTAACCTTTTTCAGTGTTATAATTTTTTATTAAAAGCTCATATAGACGGACAAAAAATAAATGAGGATGTTTTAGTTTTAAAAAGAATTTTAACTTTAACTTAGAGTTATTTTTTGTAAACAGGCCGTTTTCAAGTTTTCAATACCACGTATTTGTTCTAATACGAAGAATAACTAAAGAACATAAGCTCGGTGTATTACGAGTTCGTCTACTGGATCAAGTCTCAGAGATATGTAACATTATCGAATTGCCGGTAGTACAATGAGATTCCTATTGTAATGAGCCGGGGCTCAGTTTGGACAATTTATTTTTGTCTTTTATTTTGCCCACCTCGGCCACTCTTGTCAGTCGGTGGGGGAGTCACTCCGTCAGAGTATTTGATTTTCTGCCTGGTTGAGGTCAGCTGGTTGACCTTGACTAGTTTACCGACCAGCTGTTTCACACCGGCACCGGCACCGGCACCGGCTACTGTTCGGAGCGGTCAGACACGTTCGGAGAAGCTACTGCGTTGCTGTCTGTTCTCCTGCTCGTCCCGTTCCACATGGCTGGCTAATTCACCGACTTTTCGGCAGGTAATTGTCTTTTTCACTCTCTTAACTTATTTAGTTGGCGGTTTTTCTCTCCCACCCAGGACATATATTATCGTAGATTAGTTATAAGTAATTTATATATATTTATTTTGTAACTTGTGTTCCTCGTGTACGTGTTCGTGTCGCAAAAGT